>NW_013669071.1:53339-81477 GCF_000517525.1 Limulus polyphemus
AAGCTCTTGATGAAGTTACTACCACTGATATGACTGTTACCGATGATAGGACATTTCCTGATGAAGCAGATGAACCCCACGTGAAGCAGAAGCCGACGAGACGGAGACCAGAACGGAAGAAGATACGTCCCGTAAAATTAAGAGACTTTATTGAATTGTAACTTTGTGATTGTATTTCTGTACATTTACTTAAGTTATTGTTAATTGTTATTGGTTTTATTGTTCGGGACGAACAATATTAAGGAGGGGCAGTGTTGCGTCAGCGAGATACGTGACTATTCTCACGCCCTCTGCTTTCTAGAACTATCCTGTACCTTGGCGAATGCTCTAGCATTTACTAGATATAGGGTAGTCTGGTATATAAAAGAGGGTGACAACGTGACGGGAGAATAATGTGTGTGTAGATAGAGAGTAATTGAATTGCAGTCAGAAGTATTGTTGACGTTCGTTGATATAGCGTTTGTTATAGAGCGACTGTTGAAAATAAGTGTATCGTAGAGTTGTATTCGGAAAGAATAAACCAGTTTTATTACGTAAGGACTTGTGTCGCTAAAGTTTCGTCGGAACGAAGTTACGGAAAGTTAATCAACGAACAGAGACGTAACACTATTAAAACTCAGATATCAGATTCAGAATTATTCTCATTCCCGAGCGAATCGATGTTATTAGCAGGTCCAACTCTCTGCCAGTTATAAGGAAATAAATTTGTAACTGAAAATACCACACCTAAGTATAAAATTTAACTAGTTATGATATGATATTTATAAAAATGACTCCTATTGTAACTTTCCACGGGCTAAAATGCACAGTGAAAGAATCTAATATAGAATGTTTATAAGTGGATGCTGATAGATGTCAATGGTCACATTCTCTAATCCAGTCTAAACGAAAAAAAAATAGGCGTGGTTCTGGTTATATGAACTACACTAATAAAAAGATAGCAGCTTTCCATGTTTTTATATTGTTAAATACGAGTTAACTTAAACATGAATATTACCAGACTTACAGTATTACACTGTTCTCACGCTTGTGCAGCAATGTTGAAAGGAAGAATAAAGGAAGTCTGTATTCGTTGCCACTTTGAAATATAATGATGAACCATTCTCTCACAGTTAGTTAGTTTGTTTTGAATTTTGCGCAAAGCTACACGAGGACTATCTGCACTAGCCGTCCCTAATTTAGAAGTGTAAGAATAGAGGGAAGGCAGCTAGTCATCACCACCAACCGCCAACTCTTGGGCTACTCTTTTAACAACGAATAGTGGGGTTGACCGTCACATTATAACGCCCCTACGGCTGAAAGGTCGAGCATGTTTGGTGGGACAGGGATTACAACCAGATTGCGAGTTGAACGCCCTAACCATTTGGCCATGCCGGACCGTTCACAGTTAGTATATGATAACAGCATGACTACATATGAATGTAATGACACGTTCTGAAATTTTATCTATTAACAGTAATTGCAGCATGAGCAAAATAATAGTAATGTTTCTATATATTGACGTATTATGTGTATAATATACGAGTATAAATACATTACATTTATACAGAATGTTGATTTAGTTTCGAATGATAATGGAGTCAAATTTCAAGCCTTATCTTTGTCTCCCAAAGACATTGGTATGTTACGTTTCACTTATATTAGAAGTTTCAGCTTTTCTGTGACTGACATACTGATTTTAAAATTAATTTATTACATGTCTCTAATACTTCAGTCGATTTTTATTGCTATATATTTAAAAAAGTTTTTATCCTTTGAGTTACTTTGTTACTCCAGTCAGATCATTTTCGTTTTAGAAAGTTGAAGAAGCTGCAAGATTGCTTAAAATGTCAAAGTTTGGCTTATGTTTACCCGAGTAATAAAATGCCTGGATCATCTTCAGAAAATAAAGTATTTATATTCGTGAAAAAAACCCTAGTTGCTAAAATTTCTACAGTACATATAAAATTGTGATTTCCACAGATGAAAAAACTGACAGCTCATTTATTTTCAAGCAACTAATGAAGAATATTGGTATAATTATTTAGCACAATTATTTTTAACTCTTTATCTCCGGAACAAATACAGGCTTTGGACGGGACAACAAAAATGACCTCAAAGCAGTCTTGGCATGCTCGATTATCGAAATATATAAGTATTATACACTACAGTAAAGGGAAATGGATGTAGATTTATATCCTACTAAAATATGAAGGTTTTGAGAAAGATAAATTAATTTTCGACTGTGAAAAAAATGGCAGGAAGATAGACAAGATGGAGAAATATTCACATAAGCATAACTTACCAAGTCATAGCACGCCCCCATGGCGAATATCCACTGCAAAAGCTTCAAAATGACAGTTAGGTGAAGATTGTTGAAATATATATCCATAATTATCCTTGAAACCATCTGTAATGTGCATCAGTATGCATTACGTCAAAGGGAGTTAATAAATAAGAAAATGAGGAACAGCATTTTACAAATATATACAGTCTAGGTACAGCAATCATCATGTCTAGGCTGGTGCTACTCGTCGTGTTGCTTGTGATAAAGCACAAAGCACTTCTTTGGACACATATTTAGTCTGTCTGTGCTTCCTGTGAAAACATAACTCGAGCAATGACGTTTCCAGGACCATTTCACTGTACACAGTCTCGGACCTTTCCTTTATAGTCCACAAGATGTCTGGCTCTAACCACCCTCTCCACTTCATTTCCTTTCTTCCCATGTTTTGAATTATTTGGTGGACAGTTTATGATGTCTTCTGGTGTCACCTCTGCAGCTTTGTTTGTGAGGCCATCAATGAGGTTCTGTTTTAAAATTTGCAGGCTCATTTTTTGTCCCTTTGGGCTGGCGTAAACTGTACAAGATGTGGGCATTTACTTGGATCACTTCGATAATCCAGTGGTACATTTTCTTCCATCACTTCCGACTGTGCATACTATAATGTTCCAACTTCTGATCCATACGATCACAGCCATTCATCAACATGTTGTAGTTATTCACAACTTTTGGCTTTACGATGGTGTTTGTTTCTGCCCCCTTTTGAATGGTTTGCATTGCACTTTTGATTGATACCAAAACACATGGAGTTTTTGCCTTTTTGTCCCTTCAACCAACACACAGTGTTTTGTTTCCAGAGTCCAAAAACCACATCCCCTCCTGATGGTCAATTTCAGACTTTTCACTTCTGCAGTTAAGCAGACGCAGTTGCTGTTGAGCATGCTAGTGTAATTGAAGCTCTGTGCATAGATAATCTACAAGAGTTGCTGAAGTGTAGTACCTGTCGGCAAACACACGAGGACCTGGCTGTAGGGGCTTCAGAAGAATGTCAAAAGCTTTGACAGTATGAGCAGAGTTGGTGTCAAGGTCAGGGTTGTATGCTGTGTCCTTTCTGAAACAAATTTTCAAATTGACAACATAGCCTGTCGCAGAATCGCAAAGCCCGAATGTCTTAATGAGATATTTTTGGGGCTTTCTTGCATTGAACTGCTTATGCTTGAATCTGCCTTTCCACCCGATAACCATCATACCAACACACACATTTTCATACAGGTTGAAGGCAGCATGGAACTTTTCCAACAACTTATCCACAAACGGCTCAATCTTTGCTATATCTTCAGCATCTGGTTCACAGACATGAAGCATGCTTGGTAAGTAATCTCAAGTATGTCCCTAGCAAACATCTGATGGTACCAGGTGTGTAGAGATATCCATTAGTGGACCAGAAGTCCCTGATCTTGGGTTAAGGGTCCAAACCCATAGCAATTAAAACTGCTGTAAACTTCAATCATTCATAATAAATAACCGGCGTCCACAAAGCAAATGATGATCGTTTTGTTGGAGAATTTTTTTTCTCCAAAACCTTTGCAGCATATGCACTTACGCTAGAGATCAAAGTGGCCACAATTTCTTCATAAAGCTTTGAGGAAATCCAGTGGTGAATGACTTTCTTCCAAATCCAGCTTCATGTTTCGCTGTGGCTCACAGAATGAAAAGTTTATGTCAGTCTCTCCTTCTTCAACTACTGTCTATGCTATTTCATCTTCACCATTCTCACAATCTCCTCCTGCTCTTACAATTGTCATATTCCTTGTTAGGTCTAGATCCAAACCCTCATAGTAGCACCACTGGTCTTTACCTTGCCTTTACCTGTAGTCACACCTGAAGGGCCTGCCACAGGATTCTCCTCTCTCTCACTTTCACTAGTTCTATCCAAATTAGATTTCTCACTATCATCATTATCAAGACCACTTGGAATAAAGTCATTTTACTGGCTCAGAAATTCCTCAAAGAACTTCCTAGCTTACTCAAAAGTAAAGTGACGAGGCCTACCAGAAGTAGTGGGTTTGGTCATTTTTAGTTTCAAAATAGGGAGTTCAAAACACTTGCATAAATTGCTGAAAATACATATGTCTTCTATCAAATTGGCGCTCAGCTTGAAGATATTTCTTTAATGGAAGTACTTTTAGTTTTATATAGAATATATAAGACATTCAAAATGTGAGATTGATTGTGAAACGAAACAAGACCAACAAATCGACATATAGGCAGCTCATCCAAGTAGGAAAACGAGTGCGTCGATATATCGGCTGCTCAGAGACAAAGAGTTAAGCATCAACAAATAATGTGTACCAAAGAATTTAAATCTATTCAGCCATAACATTGAAAGTTCAATATTCTGTACACAAATCATGAGTGTGAAGTTATTAATTAGCAAAGTTCTGTACAAGAATTCATCACTACATGTATGTGACTATTTTATATTAGATAATTTTCACTCCTACACATTTAGTACCTCTGAATAAAAATATAATTAAAAACAACAACAAAGTATATAATACTAATGTTTTCTATTATAGAACTTCACAAAAAATGTAGTACACATAATTAGGTTAGATAATTATGATAAATCTGTCCACTGATAAATTTTATTAATTATCTTATGGGAGTTAAAACATTTCTACAAACAACTACTTACTGAAAACTAATACGTATTTACAATGTTTTAACTGTCATTACTATATAACAGTATAAAATTATTATACATTTTATTTAAAATTCTCTCAATATGAAATGGAAGATTGACATTGTATATTAGTTTTTATACATCAAAAACAAAGTCATTAAACAAAAAGATGTGGAAGGCTTCCAAAAAAATGTTTTTGGGGTCTGAACTGACCTTTAATACATTAATATCAGTATCCTGGAACCAAAAACTTATAACATGTTACACCAACAGTGTCTCTAATATAATTGCAACAAATAAGCAAAATAAGTCTTAAGGGAACAATACACGAGATGTGTGTGTCTGAAGTGCTATTTTTCAAACATTGTAAGAAAAAGTTCAGGCAATAATAACACTGGTCGACAAAATCGAACTTTTTTCTCTCATTGGTTTTCTTCTAACATATCTAGTTATCAAAATATGACTGGTGTTAATTTCAACACAGTTTAGGTAATAATCACACATTAGGCTAGTTAATGTTACAACTTTATTCATTTTTCAGTATAATTCCCATAAAAGTTATACATACCATACACTTGGTTAAATTTATATAGTACAGGCTTATGAAAAAGAAATGTACAACTTAAGTTATAAGAAAGGTGTCCCAAGAGCTATCTAGTTCACCTATAGTTATATCTGATGAAAATGACTTGATGGCAGTGTAATCAGATTATGACTTATTACTCTTACCTGATGATGACTCAATACTGTGGGTGAAAATGTTGTAATTATTAAAATAAGAACTTACCTACTTGTAAAAGTTACTGTTATTGTATTTTTAAATAAAACATTCATTAGTCTTCCCAAAATAGTTTAAGCAGAGAATTTTTAAATCTGAAGATTTGTTTATATTTGACAGACATGTATACAAAATACACCATACTAGACTCAATGATTATCACAAGAAAAGTAAAAAAATTAATACATTATAACCAGATATTATGACCCATTACTTGGGATACATATTACTCTAAGGCTCTCATATTTTGTCATTATTAAGACCTGTAGGAAATATATATATATTTTTCCACATGTTTCAAAATCTAATTACACTTTTTACACTGATAAGCCTTTTTGGGTATTTGCTATATTTTTGGAAAAACTGTAATAAACCTTTTTTAAACCCTTCCTAGACTGGATTATGACATTAAATACAAATATTTATCCAAGACATTGTAACCTGGAAGCTCAAACAAAAACTTGACCTGATACTCTGTAAAAGCACAAAGCTATTGACCTCTTGTTTTCTTAACATTACAGTGATAACACTGACATAGAGAAAAGTTTTAAAAATACTTAAAAAGAAGGATAAAATATTTTATTTTAAAATCAAAGAGAGAATCTTCATAGATTACTTCTTTACATATATTACAGTGGGAAAATAATGTTGAAACAGATATACAAAAACCTTTGTTAAGAAAAAGAGATATAGACTTAAAAATAAATATGAATGTCTTCAAGTTGTTAAGTAATAAATGACATTTACTTAATACAAATCGACTTATTACACATACACAGAATTCTCTCTCTTTCAGTACTGAAATTGTTTTGAGAAGGTTCTAATTCAAAATTATTTTGAAAGTTCATTTACCTGGTGCATTCCAAGAACAAATTAATTTTACCAACACATTTTTAAACACAAAGCAAAAGTTTTACATGATATTTATCCAATAATTAAGCAAGAGAAAGATGATTAACTAAATTTAGTGCATGACTAGTTCCATAAATCTCTTATAAATGAAGGAAAAACCAAAGAAAAACACTACAACAATTAGTTTGCTACAGTAAAAACAGTTATTTACATAGTTACATTCCAAAATCCTTTTTGATATGATAAACAAAATTGTTAACTATGATGTACTTTATATTGTTAATACAAACATGATTTTTAATTACTCTCAGTAAAAATGATTTAACATGTCAATTACTTAATAAAAAAAAATACTATAATTTTCTATAGTCTATACATATTTTCCACAGAGAAAATACAAATTCAATTAAAACATACTAACATTAAGGAGTAGTAGTAATAACTTTACTTGAAGTTAATGTGTATAGAAATGATTTTTTCTGTATCACATAATAAAGACATTACAAATTGATTAAATGAGCCAAACCACATCAAATATTATGCCCAATACTTTGTCTTAAAAGCATTTCTTTCAATTAAGTATTTCAATCACTGGGCATTTTTACAGCCATAAATAAATCTGTGTTCATTATCCCATTCTGTTATTACACTAAAAATGTAAAAATAATTCTTTAAATTAACAATAAGGCCAATAATTTAAGTGAAGAGAGACAGTATTTCACTGATCTATGAACTTGCATCACAACATAATATTACATATATCACTTTTTATAGATATACTTCAACCTTTGGTTACACACACACAGAGCTGTGAGGTATTATGTTCAGTTAATAAGTCTAAAACTATCTTTTTCTTCTTGTTGGAGTCCACAACTGTAAGTATTTCTTGTTTAAAATGCACATATTATTTAGATATTTATTTTCTATATATGTATAAACATCCATACACATATAAACATAAGAAATCTAACAAGCCAAGTATTTCTTCATAAATGATTCATCCAATACATAATTTATTAGTTTCAAGAATGCACATATAAAGATTTGAATTTTATCCTTATAATAAGCTATTAAAATGTCAATACATGAAAATTATCCAGTATATCAATTCTACCACAAGCACAATAACAATCATTTTCTTAAAGTGTCCTCTACTAAAGCTTCTTTATACAAATCAATTAACCTATAAAAATATTGCATATCTCATAGTTCAAACAACTCAGTGTTATTCTTTGAATAATGGTATCATTATCAGGTATTATTTATCCCTTTGCCCAATAAACCAGCTAAAGTGCAATGTCAAATTGTTTATTTCTCTATTACAAGAACAAGATCAATATTTTTGCATATTATATATTATAAAAAAAATATATTAAGAAAACTAGTCCTGTTATCATATATAAAAGACACTTAAAAAACTTTTAACCAATATTCAAAGAATTCAAACAATGAGTTTGAGATTTGTGACCAGCTTCTACATTCATTCACTGGATCAAATGAAAAATAGGAGCATATATCTAAAATGACTTGATACATAAGAACCAATTAAATGTGCTTAATGAATATCTATGGACAACCTATAATGCCATTGAAATTTTTTCATCATTTCTTGTTCTGATGTAAAACTAGTCAATAGAGAAAACAACAGGAGTGAGTTGTAGTGTGACTCTTTACCCAAAATTCTGAGTATCATGAGATTGTATTAATTTAATTTTATATGATCTCCATTAAACCTCTATACACGCATTTTTATTTTTTCTATCAGTTCAATATGTGGTTAGTTCTATAAAAGATAGAAACTTGTTTAGAAATACTGTAAAGCTCTACAGATACTACTGGATTCTGTGTCTTGAATTGTATGAATAAATATAATAATTTGAGTTATCTTTTTTATCAGTTTTAGGTGAAACCTTTTGATATATTACTTAGAACTGAGCAACAATTTACTATTTGTGAAATTATGTATTACATTTACATCAATGTCTATGCCATCTTACAAGTATTAAAATTTTCATTTCTTTGGGTTTATTTCTATTATTATAGGTTAGTTTGTCAACCTTAACATGAAACTGCAACATCCCTGAATACATCTTAAAACATGAAAGGACCTATAAGATAAAAACCAAATATTCTTCAAAATAACCATATTCTGAAACTTGGTGGAGCAGAAAATCATAACTAATACTGTTGAGAAAAATAATTTTATTTTGTAATTGGGTGAGTTTATTCAAAGTGGTCTGGAATTTGTTGTTTTAGAAATGTATTGTTCAGATATTGTAATATTGACTGAGACAATAATTAAAAGGGCCAAAATTTAGTATATTATCATACTGAAACACTTCCTTTAGTTACTGTAGGGGTGCTTCTCTTTACATCATGAGGTAATAATGTTCCAATGCATTTTATGTCTCAATGGAAATAATATACAGTGATGATTCTTTTCTAATAAATATCGTCCAATTCTGATTAAAACTAAAACAGGTAGAGTTGTCATGAAGTGATGACTTTAGGAAGTAAAAAGTCTGCCAATATGCAAAAGGTTAAAATAAATAAAACCTAATATACAAATCACAACCAGTGAAATGAAACAAATTACAATTGCTTGTATGATTTTTTAAACTTATACTTTAGCAGGTCCAATGTTTTCTAAAAATGAACCATGTATAAAAATGATTACCAACAAAAAGATACAAAAAATGAGTCACTGTGGTGACAAGACTTAATAATAAGTATTTGCAGATATAAGTACCCTGTTAATATCAGTTCAATCTACAAATTTTACTGTTTTTGGAAACCTAAGAAAGATTATACAAGAATATAATGGCTGTCAACAATACTTCTTACTATTAAAATTCATGCCATTTAAGTTTGAATACCTGCACATCTTTTTCCTATTAAACATTATATACACTTTACATATAGGTTTATACATCACAGTTAAAGATTTCCTACATACTAAATGATCGACATGAGCGATCTCTAGAAGTACTGGTTTGCTGCCGTGAATGAGCTTGATCCTGTATCCTCCTCAGTAATTCTTCCCTCTGTTCCCTCTCTTCATTTTCAACTTGTTGAAGCCAACACTATATAGAAATTTTTAATTAACTGAGCTGAGAGGCTTGATACAAACTATAGGCCAATGAATGTGATTAGATATAACATATCAAATTCACCGATCATCATTGACATCAACTTAACATAACTATAAGGACAGACACAAGTTTAAAAGATCTCTAGTCATACTTTGTTAACTTGCATGGAAAAATGGTTCAACTTTAACACTTTCCATACAGGCTCAGTCATTTTGACCAACCTTCTACCCACCAAGTAATCATTTTTTTAATCAAGTATTTTTACCAAGAATTTGTCTCGGAATATATGGATACAAGCTGTAAATCACTCAGCGAATGTGTAGCTCAAGTTAAATATTGAATAATGTAATACATGGACCACTCGAGACCACACCTCAAGGAAAATTGTTTTATTATTATTATTTTTCATTATCTTACCCAATCTAACCTGATAATTTGCTAATTTTTCCATTTTACTTACTTTTATGACAATAAATAAATCATATAAATTAAAAACAAGAAATATAGTACACATAATTGACAAACCTTTTTTTTTGCTATCTGTTGTCAATGATATGTATGGCTACATTTGTTTTGTAATGATGATACTAATAAATTAGATATTTTGTGTATATTTAAAGAATACACATGAGGACACAGAATAATAACATACACAAAGCAAACAATATCCTTTAACTATTATAATTTAACTGGCTTTCTAACTAATGCATAAATGCCAAAAAATAGTTCTCTTAGCTTCTCTATTTGAACTCTATGAGAGAAACTTTCAAACAGTAGATGAAATAGCTAAAACTCTGTACTGAGAACAAAGTAGTTTTATACATCATTCGGTAAATTGTACATTGTCTTTCTATTGATTATAACTCATCTAGCAGGAAACATCAGAAAGAATTATTGGCAATTTATGAAAAAGAGGATGTGACAGGTGTGTACGGTAAGTGGGACTTTCTTTCTAGTTTATAGCTCCATAAACAAAGATAATTTAAGGCTATAAAAATTAGACTTTGCCTTAACAATATCTAAACTATGTTGAGTAATTTTTGTTAAACTCAGTATGTCAGAGAGGGATGTTGAAAGAAATTATAGAATGGGCAAAATGTAGTGAACAATTGTCATGATTCTCATATAAGAGAAGACTGAAGATTTACTTAAATATTTTCTTTTAAAATTCAGAAATTAAAACTGTTATTACATTAAAAGTTGATCCATTAACTAAGTTTGTATGCCAAGTTTATTCATACACACTGATAATAAAGTAGTTTAATCAAATTTTTAATGTAACTATAAAAGGTCGTGATGTGCACTTTGACCTACTCCTAGTGAAAGTTGATCTATAACACCAAGCAAATCAAAATATAATGATTGAGGTTAAAACTAGTAATTTAGTCTAGCAATCTTAAAGGGGATTAACTATTATAAAATACAATGTTTAAAGTTAACATTTTTCTTACACTGAAAATGTTTTTCGATAAGTACTTACCTCCTTTCATACAAAGCTATCTTGATCTTCTTTCTGCTCTTTAAGCATTGTTAAAACGTTTTCACGCTCAGTGCACCAGTCTATATACCCCATCAATTTCCCTCCATTTTTGAACATGTACATATCGTGTGACTAATTTCCACCAATAGTATTGCACCACCTATACTGGCACAGATAGTGTCCTCTGCTATTCCAACTCAATCCTCACTTTCAAAAATTGGTAGGCTCTTAAAGAACACTGACAGTGGGGAGGAAGGGTGGGAAGTGTGTGAGAAGAGTACCTATCAGAAATACATTTTCAGTATAAGAGAAGTTTTACCTTCCAATGCAGTCTTACCTCATCTCACACAAAGCTAGAATCCCACATTATAAAGGTGAAAGGGCCGATGTAGGCATACTACACTGAAACCAAGTGGAAAGCGACCACCCAGAATGAATGGGTGTGCTCAGAGATGAAACCGAAGCACATATGGGGTACTGCAATACATCTGGAACAGGTATGCTCTTTGCCCTTGAAGCAGGAAATGATTGTGATACAGGCAGAAAAAAGTATGTGCACAAGTGCAATGTGTTTCGAGAGGTGCACTCCATAGTAAAATATAAACCGAATTAATAATGGCTGGAGACGGCTCGAAACGTTGTACATTTGCTGTCATGTTAAACTTATATTAAAGTTTTTCTTCATTACCCATTTAACAAGGTTTTGTCATCATCAGGTACCGAATTAGCTATGTACCTACATAACCTCAACTGGACTGATAAGGTTCCATAACTCGTCCTCAGCATTAGGAGATTGAGGATCAAAACAAATACAACATAACATAAATGCAGCAGCTAGGGCATACGAAATGTGTTACATATACTTATCAAACTCAACCATACGCAGACAGTGAGTCATACCCATGCAACCAGAATTATGAAGAGGAAGTTAGCAGTCACCTGAAACCAAACAAACTCCCAAAACCACCATAGGAGCAAGAAATACAACAAACTGAATATGGCATTACCTCAACTCAACCGTAAGAACAGGGTAATATTTGTAACCAGTATTACAAGCAGAAATCATAAATCACTCAATCATAAATGCAGGGAAGAGATATCATGCATCCAGGATTATGAGGAGGACATGGAACATTCATTCAACCATAGGAACAGTGTACATATGTCTTGTTGCCAGACAAAGTCTCTGAAACTCAACCGAAGGAGCAGGGAAAGAACCTTTTGCAACCATAATTAACAAGAATAGGGCCTCTACTGCACACAACTATAGGAACAGGCTGGTGTCATCCCAAACCTGGTATTATGAAGAGGATCCTGCGTAGGCTGGAGCTGCTCCAACCGACAGCTGTCCACCTGGGCAAAAAATCCAGGGGAAAAAAAAGAAGGAGGGACATTATAATCATGAATGTGTTTGGTAAATTAAAATTCTGCAATGCATTCAGGAGGATGCCTCCATGGTCCACCACTCCAGCAACTAAGAACTGGGAAGTGGTAAGGACTCCCTTGCTCCATTGGAAGAAAAAAATGGGAAGTAAATGTGGTAGGGAGTCCAGAGGAATGTCACATAAGAGAAAGAGCACTGGGTATCAGCGAGTCCCTATTTTGAAATGCAGAACAACCCCAATTTATACAAGGAAAGTTTGGCATGGATGGGCAGAAATCCCCTTCTGCTTTACTCATGAAGTCCATGAGTGATGGTCCACCATTAAGTGAAACGTTTACTGATATCTAGAAACATTTATATATACCACCAGTTGTTTTGCAGAACACTCTATCTGTACAATGAGCATTATAGCACAATCAGTAAATAGTGCGGGTTTGAGGCAGAACCCGCTACAGAGTGGGATCTTATTATTAGTGGTAAAAAAGAGGGTCTCTGAAAAGAAAACATATATGAAAGGAAGTGATAAGACTTTACTCAATCAAAGGCATATGGATATGTGTAGAATCACCATGGGAGGGAGACAATATTCACCTGAGAAAGATACAGTCAGATTGTGCAGCTAATGAGAGAGAAAGGTATTGGGAGTAGTCCATATTCCAGCCTGAATGATCTTTTCCAATGTTCAGTGAAGGTGAGCAGCAAAGACAGGTGAGATGACAAATTTGATGAGAAGAAATGGCAACCTTCCATGGATAAGTGAAGCCCAAAAGGAGTCAAGACGTGCCACATAACACCGTAAGGAGCAAAATGGACAAAGAAGGTGATCGAAATGGGAGTACAGGTGGGAGTTAGAAAGTAAGAAAATGGGTGTGAAAGCCAAACCACCTTCATGGATAGCATGAGTCTTAGGGAGGAAGGACTAGTAGGGATATACAATGACATAAGAGAAATGGTAGAGGATGTGGGGAACAGGTATAGCAGAAATATCTTATCAACAATGTCCACAAGCAAGGAGGAGAAGGAAATATGTATTAAAGGAGAGATGTTACATGGAACACGTAGACAAAAGTTCAAAGAGAGGATGGGAAAGGGCACTGAGATCCCAATCAGGCAAATCAAAGGAACGTGGAGGACACATGATTCAAAATGAGCAGGAAAGAAGGGAAATGACAGGGAAAGACAAAACTTTATGAAACTTGGAAAAATAGAAGGTGTTCGACAAGGCCACCCAATAGCTAGACGTGATCAAAGTGGACAAGCCTTTGTCGTACAACAAGGTGAACAATTGGGAAAGATGAGTAATGGAAGATTGGGAAGGATGGAAACCATGTCAAAAAGACCAAAGGCAGAAGGTAGATCATCACCTTTGTTAAATAGAAATGGAAGAAGGTCTGGCGGATCGGGAAAGGAAAGATGCAACATGTGGAGTCAGTCTCTGTGCTGAGGCAATGGATCTGACAAAAGCCATGCATGAAGACGGATTGTGGTCATTTCTGAATGAACAATGTCCAACTGAGGTTGAAAGAGTAGAGACCAAGTCAGAGTTAAGGGTAGGGGAGGGTGTACAAGTAAAGGTTGGACCAGTGGGAACATGGTTGCACTGGCCAATACAGTCACCAGTAGAACCAGGCATGAAGTGGTTTAGATTAGTGATATAACTCTGTAGAGGAGTCAAACAGGAGGGTAAACATAGATGTGAAGAACCCCAGAGTCAGCAGGCGTGGAATGGGAAACCAAAAGGAGGAAGTTTGGTGTATCAGCGGGTGGCATAGGCATATATGAGCCGTTTCCAACTGGTAACACACCCACTAAAATACCACTTTGTGGGGAGAATCTTGTTTGGATAAGGTAATCTATCTGCAACCAGATTCAGGGTGCCAGGAACATGGCAAGTGAAGACCACAATGTGGTGACTGTGGATCCAGAAAAAGAAGATCCAGGATCTGAAAGCACAGAGACCTGGAATTGGTCCACCTGTACTTGGTGACTACTATGGAGTTGTCAGAGTGTACCATAACCACTCTTCTCTGCATGAGAGGAAGGAAGTGGGATAATGCTCAATGAATTGCCATAACCTGAGAATGGTGATATGGAAAGACAACTTTGATCGACCAGAGACTGGAAATTTGCCGGGACTTGAGGTAACCACCCCAATTCCCCTTAAAGATGCATCTGTGAACAGATGCAAGTCCGGATGAGGCAGAGGAAGTGGCACCTCCACCGTGGTCTGGTCTCTGTCTAACCACCAAATCAGATCAGCTTTGATCGAGGAATAAAGGGTAAAAGGGTGGTCCAAGGGATTCAAGTACCCATGGAAGAGAATGCTTATAAGAACTTTCATAAATGCATGTAGTTTAAGAAACATTAAGCCTGTTACTTTTGATAAATTTAGTTTTTTTTGCATTATGAACTTTAATATCTTGGAAAGTTACATAAGGAAATGGTATTTATAAGAAATGATTATGATATTTATATTTGTTCCAGATTTGAACTTATTACTTTTTTATGTTTTAGTACATTATTTTAAAATCCTCAAAAATTTTTATCGTCCATAAAATGCAAATTTTATCTATTTTAAATTTTTTTAATAATCATGTACTCTCCTTATGGTTTCAAGTAATATACAAGACCCAAAAATAATATTTATAAATAAACCTAAACAATAAATGAATATTTTTTTATTTTTTAACTAGAATTTCATGTTTATATATGTACATAAAAAACATTTTAATTTTGTTTCAAAAACATATTTTTATTTCAAGTTTATGTTTCATTGCATCCATACTTTTGTTTATTGTGCCGAATAAATTGTGAGGTTAGCAGCGTGAACTTTGTACATTTGCCATAAATTATCATGCCTGTTGGTGGTCACTCTCATTCAGTCCACCACAGGTGCATTTCAACGTTACTGTAGATAAAATAGTAAGAAAGCTTTTTGGTACTTAAATATCATTTCTTTGAACTTCCAAACAAGTTTATTTCAACATAACCTTGTTATTTCAACATTGCACTCGCCACTCGATAGCTCTTAACCCTAACAATCGTGGATCAACATCTTTCCTAAAAAATATGTCTATTTTGAGTTAATTTTTCAATATAATGATTAATATAAATAGATATACCATGCAGCATGACTTAAGCTACTATAGAAAAATAATAAAAGTCACATATATTCCATGCAGTTTTTTTCGAGAAGTAAGTTTCTAAGGCTTAGAAAAAAGTTCTGTTGACCAATACTAAATACAACCCCTACATAAAACGGCAGTTACCATAATAAGCACCACCCACATTCATATTGTAAAATCCAGAGAACAATGTTTCGTCACGTGCTTTGCTTATCATCCTATGATTTGTCAAATGTTAAATACAGCAATTGGAATAACACAGTACTGAAATTGGCACCTTTGACTAGGATTGGCTAAAAGTTTTACAACTGAGGTTTAACATGCCCAGACGCTGTTTTATAAAGGAAACAGACTAGAAAAAGGTTTACATACCAATCATAGATGGCAGGACCAGCACTGAAGTGCAAGGAAAAATTCAAATAAAAATTTCTTCTTTGAAGGCACTTATTTATAGTCTCAAATGTATTTTGGGATTTTTTTCATTAAATTTCTCTTTCAACTTCATCAAATAATACAATTTTGTACAAATAATTGATGTTATACTACTATTTACAGAAATAAAATCTGAAATTCAATAAAAGATAAATCCTCAATAATTTTTTCAATTCACACATGCGATTTTGCCCTCACGATAAGACAAAATGGCCACTGCAGGTAACGGATTAAAGAGTCAAGGTTAGTCCAAACTGTAGGACCCTGAACTGGAACACTCGACTTTGAGCAATAAATAACTATCAACAATGTTGGCACTGTGGAAACGAACCCTGAATTGTAGATTCCAAGGAGAAAATTTGGTTTCTTTTATCAAGAATGTAGGAAAAGGAGCTGAAGCAAAGCTCAGTCCTACGAATGGGAAAGAACGAACATGTTAGCGATGTATCAAAGCAAAACAATATTTTAGGTCTTACACTGATGAAAACTACGATTATAAAGCACATATTTAACAATGATGAAGAAAAAAAATATCCAAATAGAACAATGACTTCAATGTTACTAGTGGTAATGATATCTAACATATAAACTACCTAAACATAACTAGTGAACAAAGAACTTATGAATATCAAACTGACAAACCATCTGAGTTTACCTATTTCACAAAGTATGGAATAATAACAAAAGTACAAACCAACTAAAATTACCAAAAAACAAAATAATAATCAATATCAAACTTACAATTCATCTAAATTAACTTAGACGACAAAGGACACATAAGTAAGACCAACACTGACTATAATTATGATTATAAGGCACATATTTAACAATAGCAAGAAAAAACATTTAGTCAGATAGAACAACAATTTAGATGTGGTTAGTAGTAATGATATGTAACATACAAACTATTTAAACATACCTAGTTAAATTACTTATTAATATTCAACTGAAAAAACCCTCAAAATTTACTGAGTCTACAAAGTACGTAATATTAACAAAAGTGCAAAACAACTAAAATCACCTAGAAATGCAAAGTAATAATCAATATCTAACTTACAAATTATCTAAAGTAACTTAGATGACAAAGGACACATAAGTATCTAACTTACCAAAGTCTGAGCACTGATGATGTGAAATACTTAATTCTCCTGTGTGTAAAAAAGGACACAGCCACACAGAAGCAATTTGAGCCATGCTTGCAATTGGTATAACAACCAGGTGTAAAGTGTACAAGTTGAAAAACTTACCCCAGATCCCCTGGGAAAATTGAAAGCAATATGAAGAAAGGAAGAGAAGAATAAACTTCCACCAAAGTGAACGATATGGTGGTATGGCAACTGGAGCAAGAAAAAGAAAACTAGCAAAACCACTCTCATCTTGAACATACAGCAAAACTAGAATATGCATTGACTGACAACCTGATTAACAAGCTGTAAAAACTGTGGAAGGGGAAAAATTCCTGAAGAAGTGTAGTGTGTAACAGACCAAAAAAGAAGGTTCTGAAAAGAAAAAGAAAAAAAAAAAAAAAAAGAAGTTCAAATTGTCTTTTCCTTGATTGCATTCTTCCTCAGAAATATTGTCATGTTGAAAAGAAAAGAAATTGCTAGCTCAACATAAGAATCTAGTTCCCTCTGAATTAAGGCCTGTATTTCCTCTGTATATAAAGTCAAACCCGGTTCCTGGGAAGTTATATCAGTAGTGTTTTTGATATATTTAATCACGAATTTATACTAAGATCGCTTACAATTTGGTAACAAGAAATACCTCCCCCCCAAAAAAAAAAATTCATTGAAACAACTGAATGCAAATACTGTAAATAAACTGTTGAAAAAAAATTTAAATAGCAAAGTATCACAATAATAAATGGTAGCCACAAGTGGAAAAAAACATGTCCAAACAATTATTTGCCAATTGAGAAATGTATTTAGACTGGTGTGCTGAGCATGAACATTTTTTAGCAATAATTAGAGGGCAGAAAGATGATCAAGATAGTTTTGTCAGTAGGAGGAGGTAAGACCTTATTGGATGAATAAAATTTTCTCATCATCAATCCATTACCCATGTAAAAGAAATAAATATTATGCAACATAATGCACAGGAATGAACACACCCTTTCCAAACCAAAAATAAACAATGCCATTAAAATATATCAAGTTTATAAAATGCCCAGGTTCTATTTAACAATAAAAAGAGTCATTACACACTGAAGTGCTTCAAGATAGAATATCTATTTCTACATAACAATTTTTTCTCAATTTGTAAACAGAATGATGGTAACAATAGGATATTATAATATGCTATAATGCCAGTTCATAAACTTACCTTTACTTCATCAGCATACATTTTAAGACTAAAAGAAAACTTAGTGCGAGTACGAGTTCCTCTGAAGAGTATACGTTGTTCATTAAGGTTGTGAGTAGCATGTGTAAGCAAGGAGACAGAGAGATTGGACTGGCTGTTGCAGAAGTTTACCTCTGCTTGCGTCAAAGACACATCTACTCGAACCAAGCTGTCCTCTGGAAAACAAAATAATTCATTAAAGAACAAGATTATCTAAGAAGGACAAAACCACATGATTATGAAGACCTCTACCTAACTTAGGCTTCACTTTCACAAAAATCTTTAGATCATTCCTCACACTGGACTTTTTTTTTTCAGCATTTGCTACAACTAGAAAAATAACAGTCACACTGCTGCACAGGTTACCCTAAAGTTTTTAGGGACTGAAAACAAAGTCACAAGTAGACGTACAAGTTTCAACAGTTTATCTAATTTAAAATGCTGAGAGTTATTATACTATGGCAACACTACCAAGGTAATATCTAAAATAACAGCTGTAATTGTTACACTGGCAATAGTTCATTTATAAATTCTTTGTTTTTTAGTATTTTTTAATGAAGCTTTATCATGCACATGGTGATTTCCCAATAATTTCATAATAAACATAATATTTTCAAGCACTAATCACATCAGCCAGCATGTATGTTTATGAAATATATTCTTACTGTCCATGTCTCCCATCTTCTGTTTATACTGAATCCTAAACAAGAAAGCCTCAAGAATAAAAGCGATGATGATATTTATCACCACCTGCAATAGGAAGAAACAAATTATTTTAGAAATTTTGCTATCCAGTTACTTTATATTTCAGTATTATAACATTTTAAACAGTAGAATGTAGTATTACAGTGCATTAGCTTCTTGTACTCAGTTTGGTTTTTCTTCAATACCTATCGATGAATAATGATAAACAGAAACAATATCCAAAAATAATAATAATACATCTCCAGATTTTAAAAATAATGTTCTTTTTCTTCATTTCTAATACTTTCCCAAGCAACTATATTAGAAAAAAAAAGCCTTCAATCTATTAAGCCTACTGAAAAATATAATCATGGGTCAATCTATCAGACTTCTAAGAAACATCATCATAGATTGACCTATGATGATGTTCCTTAGAAGTCTGGTAGATTGACCTACCAGACTTCTGAGGAACATCTCAACAGGCCAATCTACCAGACTTCAAAGGAACATCTCAACATGTCAATCTACCAGACTTCTAAGGAACATCTCAACATGTCAATCTACCAGACTTCAAAGGAACATCTCAACATGTCAATCTACCAGACTTCTAAGGAACATCTCAACATGTCAATCTACCAGACTTCAAAGGAACATCTCAACAGGCCAATCTACCAGACTTCAAAGGAACATCTCAACATGTCAATCTACCAGACTTCTAAGGAACATCTCAACATGTCAATCTACCAGACTTCTAACGAACATCTCAACATGTCAATCTACCAGACTTCTAAGAAACATCATCATGGGTCAATCTACCAGACTTTTAAGAAACATCATCATATATAATTCTACCAGACTTCTAAGAAACATCATCATGGGTCATTCTACTATATTTCTAAGGAACATCATAATAGGTCAATCTACCACACTTCTAAGGATCATCATCATAGGTCAATTTATAAGACTTCTAAGGAACATCATCATAAGTCAGTCTACCAGACTTCTAAGAAATATCATCATGAGTCAATCTACTAGACTTCTAAGGAATATCATCATGAGTCAATCTGCCAGACTTCTAAGAAACATCATCATGAGTCAATCTACCAGATTTCTAAGAAACATCATCATGAGTCAATCTACCAGACTTCTAAGAAACATCATCATGAGTCAATCTACCAGACTTCTAAGAAACATCATCATAAGTCAATCTACCAGACTTCTAAGGAATATCATCATGAGTCAATCTACCAGACTTCTAAGAAACATCATCATAAATCAATTTACAAGACTTCTAAAGAACATCATCATAAGTCAGTCTACCAGACTTCTAAGAAATATCATCATGAGTCAATCTACCAGACTTCTAAGGAATATCATCATGAGTCAATCTACCAGACTTCTAAGGAATATCATCATGAGTCAATCTACTAGACTTCTAAGGAATATCATCATGAGTCAATCAACCAGACTTCTAAGGAATATCATCATGAGTCAATCTACCAAACTTCTAAGGAATATCATCATGAGTCAATCTACCAGACTTCTAAGAAACATCATCATCATAAGTCAATTTACCAGGCTTCTAAGGAACATCACAATAGGTAAGTCTATCAGATTTCTCAGACATATCACCAGATCATTCTATCAGATTTCTCAGACATATCACCAGATCATTCTATCAGATTTTGTAGGGAACATCAAAACAGGGATATGTCTAAAATTTCTTAATTACAGAAGAAGCAAAAAAAAGTGATGAATAAAAATGCTAAAAATGTATATAACAGATCTTACCATTGTAACCACATAAAACAGCATGAAATATATTCGACTCCATTCTGTAGCGACATTAGCATAACCATCCATGATGATGAACCAGTTATTGACTACCATCAATTCAAACAACGTAACTGTAAGACACCATAAATGATAAAGGTATATCATGCACAGTAATCAGCTCTAATCACTTAAAACAGTATAACTGTATTACAGCATTGTAGTACCCTATTCACAGAATAGCAGCTCCTGCTTTAATTATGCAAGAAAACTGAATGATCAACAAAACTTTAATACTGATAGATATATCATCCAGTGAGGTGTAACTTATAACTTCTCTGTAATAATCAGTTTGGATATAATAACTTAAGAAATTACCATATCAACTGACAAACATAATTAGCTATGTCTTTTCAACTGATGGCTAGAATCAGTTTGCAAGGTAGCTGTTAAAAATAAAACCATATTAACTAACTTTTTGCTTTCCTAGTTTAACAGAAAGTAGCTGTTAAAAGTAAAATCACATTTACTGATACACACAACTAACTGAGCTTTGTTTTTTTCAACTGATGACCACCATCATTTTAAAATAAGGTAGTTATTAATATTAACACTATATCAACTGACAAACATACCTAGCTAAGCTACATTTTTCCAGCATATGACCTCCATCAGTTTGATATTTTGAAAATAAAGACTGTCTCTTGAGACAGGGAAACTATCTTATAATAACAGATTAAGAAAATCCAAACAGAAGAATAGTCATACATATAACTACCATCAGTTTGATACTGGATAACTTGTTAAAATTAGCCATTTGGTTACCAGGTCTTTACATTGTGAGGACCACAAGGACATAATGTAACTCTCGTCATATTTTGTTCCAAAGATAAAACTTAATTTAATTTTTTCTACTTAAAATTCATTATTTATTGTAGTTATTTGTATTCAGAATCTGAATAGCTCAAGTGCAAGGTGATTTTTATGTTAAGTATAAAAATGTTTTTTATCTTACAGTTTAAAAATTTCATTTGCATAATGTCTAGAACCTCCTAAATGAATATCAAAAGTTTTTAAAGGTAAATGCTTATGTTTTATTTTATTTATCTTATCACTAACTGTAGCTATTATTATCAATGTACAGTGGATTAAAATGTATAAAATTAAGAAACAGAAATATGTACATACCATTTAACTATTCACTGAGTAATCTTAAAATATTTTTTTGGCCATATGTGTAATTTCATGTCTTTACCTTTTCACTTATAGTTTATTTTTAAAGTTATATTTTCCTTCCCTGTCCTTTACCATTTATTAATCATCTTGATGCATGTCAACATGTGCCCCTGGGTGATATAACAGTATCACCAGCAGAAATACTTCAGCCTTAGGCAAAATGTTTTTGCACTTGCTTAGTAGCCTAGACTTAATGGAGTGAGGCAAAGTTTGGGTTATATTAAAAAATTACTAAGACTTTAAAATATGAATTTTAAAACATAAATAATACATAATTAACTAAAATATAACAGTAAAACATAAATACAATTTAACTATCTATCAAACTAATATGTATCTATGTGAGAAACAACACTAAGTGCTAGCAAGGACAAAACTGCAACAAATACAGCACACCAGTTTTAAAATAACCACTGAGAGATTATCAGTCAGTTAAAGATTGATGTAAAATACTGTCATAAAGAAAAAGAGAAATTTTTCTCAAATTAGAACCATCTAATGAGGGAGAAGCAACTATTTAACTCTTGAATCTAAGTTTCAAATGTTCAGCAACTGCCTGTTGTAGAAACCTACAAATGTAGAGGACGACGTTTGAAAAGTCTGAAGACGAAAGGCGGAACACTTTCGAAACGTCGTCCTCTACATTTGTAGGTTTCTACAACAGGCAGTTACTGTCCATTTGAAACTTAGATTCATTATGAATACTCTGCCTAAACATCCTATCAAAGATTAGTTACTTCTCTTTCTATAGGCTGTTTATTTGACCTAAAAACTGACCCTAAATTGACCTTCAGAATTTGCATACTATAACTTCTAATATGTTTTTTGTATCTTCACGAAATTTCAATAACCATTAACAGACATTTGTAGACAAAAAAAAAAATTCAAAATCATTAATGATATATTTTCACAAAAATTTCTCTATGAATATATGGATTCAAAGTTTTGACTGTTCCGAGTGCAAAATGATTTAATGTTAAGATTGAAAATACTTTTCTTCATCGTGAAAATCTCAAATTTCACTTGCATAATCTCTAAAACCTCCTAAATAAATTCCAAATGTTTTTTTTTCAGTAAAACTTTGTTTTATCTGTAATTTTCTCTATCCTAACTCTATGTGAGGTTAGTCATTTTGACTGACCTTGTAACCACAAAAAAGAAAAACACCTAAATTACCTCTTTTTTTCTTTCTAGAAGACTTCAAATTGTAACAACAAACAACATTTGTTTATCCTAAATAACTTTAAACCTGTAACAGTATACATCTATTTATACCTTATTTATTTACACTTTCAGCAAACAAGTTGTAAACCACTTGGCAAATGTGTTGCTCACATTATCCTATTGAATTACTTAATGCACGGGCTATTTGCAAGTTGTTCACAAGTGTACCCTGTGAAAATTTTATTTTTCTTCTTCATTTCACTGAATGTAACATAAAAAGTTTTTAATATTTACATTTTAGATAATTTTATAATAATAAATAAAGAATACACATGAAAAACAAGAAATACAGTACGTACCTGAGTCTTTTTCAGTCAACTGTCAATGAAACTTAACCCTACTTTTTATACTAATGGTACTAATGCACTAAATAATTGTTTATTTAATTAAATAATGTACCAAAGAACACAGAATAACTATCACAATTTTTCTGCCTTTCTAATTATGTGACAAGAGCTCTTAAAAATTCAGCTAAGCATGTTTATATGTTTCTTGTGGGAATAAAGTTTGAACTGGAAGCAAAATAGAATTTTCTGTACAGCAAACATGATGTAACAGGTCATTTGATAGATTAAAACTTTAGCATTCTATTGGTTATGAATAATATAGGATTAAAAGTCAGAGAGAAGTGTCAGTAAGTTCTGAAAGAAAGGATGTGACAGGTGGGCATGGCAAGAGGGGTCTGATTTTCTATTTTATGGTTCTGTAACCAAACAAGATTAGCCCTAACAAAATGGGTCACGGGTCAAAGGCCATGTCATTGGATTTGTTGATCCGCATTCAAAACTTTATTCAACTACTATCTTATAGCTTTATTCAATAAGTTTGGTATCAAATTGAAGATTATAATTCAAATTGTAGTGATATACATTAGTTAATTTCTTAACTTAAAAGTAAATATTTAAAAAACACACCTAATATCGATTTTTGCATGTCACGTGCATTGGTTCAAATTAGATGTTTGTGACATCAAAATACAAAGTCTATAGTTTCTTACGAACTAGGAATGCAAGTTACCTATACCGACAAGCAAGAATATAAAATAAGAATCTCCTATCTTTTCTAGTTGCTGAGATATTGCTATGTTTACTGACTCAAACACAGTGGCCATGCCTACTTCTTTCCATTTTTAGAAACTTGCTTAATTGCTTACATACACCTATTTCTGCCTACAACACGTATATAACCAATCAAAAGTTCAGAATGTCCCTCTAGTGGCTTTCACAGCCTTTTTAAAATATATGGATATGGAACTCTTTCTTTTTATACAAGATTCCAACAGGTAAGGTAAAACTTTAGTGAGCCCAAAATGTCATACTTTTTTAGACCTAAATACAGATTAATAAATTATAGTGGAATTCTATGGTATTGATATACTAATATATGATTTTTGGTTATTTCTAAATGTATATATGAAACCTAAAAAATATTTTTTCGTTTTACGTCCTCTACATGCGAAATTTGATAAGGCTTAGCAAGCTACAACAAGCAGTAACTGAGTACAAAGGTTGTAACTAGTAGAGATAATTATTTGCTTTACTTCTTTATTTACTGTTCTATGTTTTAAGAAAAATAAGTACTTATTTGTAAATAGTAATAATCTATATATACATATAATGTATAATAATTGAAATGTGACACAATTTTACAAAATATTAGTCCACTAAAACACAGCTAAGACAGGTCACTTTATAAAAGCCAATCTTATATTCTTGATATGGAAAGAAGAGTGCACATGTGCAGCATCATTGCAACCTCTATAATGTTAGCTAGTCACAGCTGAAAGGTCAATGTAATAAAAATAATAAATATATATAAATGTCTAATGTTATGAAATTAAAGTTATTTGTGTTTTTGTGTTATAATTTGTAGTCATTCTAGAACAAAAAAGCATAATTTATATATATTTCCTAATTCTTTATGGTTGTTACAAGGTCGGTCAAATTGACAGACCCCATATAAAGTTAGGGTAAAGAAAATAACATATAAATTATAAAGTTTTACTGAAAATAAACATGTGAAATGTATTTAGGAGGTTGTAGAGATTACACTAATGATATTTGAGATTTTGGGGATGAAGAATAGTTATTTAATCATAACATGAAAGTCAATTTGCACTTGGACTAGTAATGAAACAGATTCGATATATTCACAAACAAATCTTTAGTAAAAATACTTCATTAAAAATGTGATTTTTTTCTACAAAAGACTTGTAAAGTTTACTATAAGTCTACCAAATTTTGTGAAGATACACATGCTGCATTAAAAGTTATTGTATAAATACTTAATGTGTGCAAATGTGTATATGAACTCGTGTATTTTTTACCAAGCACGTCAGAAAAAGGTGAAAGTCTATAAAAATTTTACTTTACCTGAGCAATAAACACATTATAATGACTAATTTACATTAAATTTCATATTTCTTGGAGGGGTGGTAAATAAATTAGAGAAGAGGGGATACCTAGAAAGCAAATGTCACAATTCTCATACTAGGAGAAATTCAGGAATTTTGAAATATTGCCTTATAAAATTAAGAACTTGAAACTTATAATATATTATAATTTGGATTATTAACCACATTTTTATAACAAGCATATTTGTATACCATAATAAGAAAGTAGTTTAATTAAGTTTTGAATGTAACTCAGTAAAACCTTGTGACATGCTGAAAAGAATGCCAGTAGTGAGAGGGTTAACAGAGTAAGATAACCTAAATACAAACATAGTTGTACAGTTTTAACCATTAACAGCTTAGACAAAATCACTTTGAGCCAACATTGCTGTAAACAACACACATAAAACTAACAGGAAAAAAAAAAATCTGTCTGTCATAGTTGCTAAACTCAGCAATGAGAAAAATAGAGCAACCTAAAAATTAGGGAAAAGTAACAAAAAGCATAAATATAACATTAACATTCACCTAACTGCAAGTAAAAATCTTGCATTTTTGCCATCGATATACAGTAAATACACTTCAAATAGGTCATTAATTCAAGGATAAAAATGTTCTAAATGATATCCATACTAGGCTTTGACTTTACACTCACATATTTAAGTTTAAAGCAAGTTTTTTTTATCTTTATTTTATTATCATTTATGTTATTATCATTTTTTTTCAGTGTTATTTCAATGGTCTTTGTTCAGCTGTTTTGCTTTCCATGTTTTGTTCTTGTAGTATTATTTAATATTTGCCAGGAAAGTAAAGCTTATATAAAATACTGCAACAACACTGAAGAAGTGTTCAGTATTTGCTCCGTGTTAATCAGTGAATAGCTGATATACACAATGCTTTTTGAACTAATGAGAATATGAAATTAAGTTTATGTTACTAATATGAATGACAACAGTACTTCAGGAAAATAAATTCTTGTTTGAAACAAAACATGACAAATCAGGAAACACAGGCTATACACGATACTTAATGGACTAACAAGAGTTTGCAATTTGGTTCATGTCCCTGATACGAATTACAATAGTGCTTCATGAAAATAAATTCTATGCTGTAGGTGAGAAAAATGTGATAAATCAGTGCTTAAAAATATAACAGGACAAATGAACAGGATCAAAATCTCATAATTCACAATTTAAACAAGACACCTGGCAGCTACATGGTGTTTACTTATTTAACAAAGGATTTCTCTAATCAGGTGTCAATCACCACTACCATACAAAATTATTGAAAACAAACAGCTTTCTAATAAATGATCATTACCAAATATAAATTACTACCTGAATGCCCATCATATGACTGTAAATTCTAATTAATTTTTCTTCTGAAAATCAGATCTAAATAAATGTTTTATGAACATGTTTTCTAAAAATTAATTATAGTCACAATAAAGGCATAAAGAATGTTTATCCTTTTTCTATTATTACACAAGAACAACACTTTCTGTGTATATTTGGTCTACTACTGTAAGTGGTCCTTGATTATAATTTTGACTTATGTACATTTCCATGTTACATTTAAATCTGCTTTTTGATAAAGCCTTATAAGTGTTACTATGTGAAAAAAACTGTTTCTCAAAGAAACATTCTTATTAAGGAACATTTTGGTGGTGCATTGAGTGACTCTAAAAAGCACATTATTAATCTTTCAGACTACTGCCTCTCTGAAGCAGAAGACATGGTCTAGAGTTTTGTGTACCTACTAACAATGTCCAGAGAGAGAGAAGACTTTTGCAGAATTTGAAGTTTTATATGCTCAATTTACTAAACATAAACCAATATCGGACAAAGAACTAAGTTCACTAAAGGCCAGACTTCGTGATTTGGCACATGCTTACTGTGGCACACCAATCGACCTTACCGACTTCTATATGCATAGAGAACATTTTCAGGCAGTAAATGTGACATTTTAAATGATGAAACAAAATTCAAAATGTTGGGCACTGTCTTGCAAAATGATAACATGGCAGAAAATTGAAAACAAGTTACAAAAACGCCTATTAGAACAGAAAGGTTCCTTACTACGTGATATTTATGACTAGATTAGGCCCGCAGGCTCACAACTTTCCTGCATATATGGCGTTCCTAAAACGCACAAAAAGGATGTACCACTCTGCCCGATTTTGTCTATGATTGGCTCTGCACAACATGAATTAGCGAAGTAGCTTTCAGAAATTTTAGAACAGGTGTTAACATACTTTTCGGAAAACTGTATTCAAGACACCTTTTGTTTTGCTACAACCATACAGAGCCTTAGCCTTGACCCTAAACAATCGTTTTTGTGCTCTTTTGACATCAGCAGCCTGTTTACTAATGTACCCTTGGAAGAAACCATCAAAAT
>NW_013669071.1:81487-83585 GCF_000517525.1 Limulus polyphemus
ACCATCAAAATTTGTGCAGATACTTTGTATGGTGAAGGAGTTCAGTGCCCTCCAATACCTAAGGACCTGTTTATTGAGCTGCGACACGTTTGGTAGAATTCAGCTTTAATGATATCATGTATCAATGGGTTCTCCTCTTGGATTTGTCTCAGCCAATATTTTCGTTGGTTTCCATGAAAAAGAACTATTCAACAAAGTTACTAGACCTGCTGTTTACTTCCACTATATGTAGATGACACATTTGCCATTTCTAAAACAGAGCAGGAATGTGAGTGTTTTTAACAAAACATAAACTCATTGCATTCGGCACTCAAATTTACTTTCGAAAAGGAACAACATAACTCTTTACCGTTCCTAGACGTCTTAGTTGAAAAAGATGACTTTCGTTTTCTCACCAGTATATACAGAAAACCTACCTTTACAGGACAATACAAATGATGGGATTCTTTCAGTCCCAAGACGAACCTTATTGCTACTTTAGTCCATCGGGCTCTAGTTATCTGTTCAAATTCTAAACTAGATTTCGAATTGAAGACATTTAAAATTATTTTACTAGAAAATTGGTATCCAGAAAACGTCATCAATCATATTACTTCAAGGAAAATGCAAAGCTTCTCAACTGATCCAAAATTTGGTCCTAACAAGTGCCCTGTTTATCTAAAACTACCATGGATTGGTAAAATTTCAACAAAATTTTAAAAACAATTGAAAACAGCCACTACTAAATGTTTTCCTGCAGTGAACCCCTACTGTGCTTATTCCACACGTAAGTTGTTGCCTGCAACATATAAAGATGCGATACCTACCACAGAGAAAAGTATGGTTATTTATGAATTCTCGTGCCACTGCAAATGTCGGTACATAGGTCGCACTTTACAATAATTGCAGGATAGAATTAAACATGTACCCACATCCATAAGAACTAAGAGTGTGAAAGAAAATAATTTACCATGTTGCGCCTGTAAAACAAAAGTTCTACCTCCAAAATGTGAATCAGCGATTGGTCAGCATTTGCTAGTGAATCCGACTTGTGCTGACAACTACACGGATAGCAGGTTTAAAATTATTGCAAATGGTCTGTCAACCTTTCATCTCTATATTTTGGAAGCCACCTTTATTAAAACACATAAACCTGTCCTTTGCTGCCAAAAAGAATTCCTATACAATCTACACATCTTTCAGTAGGTCTATGACATTTCCTGATTGGCTTAAGGACATGCAAATCAGTGATTGCCGTACCAGCCTATGTTGATCTGCCCCCTTTTTATAAGCTATACTATTTCCTATAGATCATTTTCCAGATGGTTCTGCTATGATTAGTGTCTGGCGAAAAGCTTCAGCAGATATTTCCTTTGCAACATCTCAACCGACAATTGGTCCAGTTACCAATGCTATTTCCAAGTTTTGAACATCAACATATCTACATGTGCCAATGTTTCCGTTTATCACCGTTATATTTTAATATCTGTGCAAGAACTCTGTTAGCAGATGTTTCCACATATAAAAGCTGTCTTCAAAAAATATTTCTATATGGTGAAATTTCTGACTGCAATTTATTAATTGTAATGGCAAAGAATTTAATGGTGAAGGGCAAATGCACGAAGGTATAGCTTTTCATAAAAAATGGTTATAAAATTTTAAATAAATTCAAAAAAATCTCTCATCTAAGGTGAAAAACATCAACAATAATGTATTGTAGCACCATCTATTGGGTTGATAAAGACAGACATGGGTGTTTATATGTAATATGATATGACCCCTGATTTAATCTATAATGTTATTCATATTTTTCTGAATATTGAAAGAGCTTGCTGTAAATATGACAATAAATATTTAATTTTTTTTTATATAAAGTCCCAACTCAATTGCAGTTTGAAGGCAAGACTTCCATTTGAGACTAACCCCTAAGTGAGTTTGAATATTACCAACAAAGAGAGCAGTTCAAACAGAGTGAAGCATTAGCAACAAAGGAAGTATTACAAACCGAATGGAGCATTACCACCAATGGAAGTTTTACAAACAGTGACTTATACATACATACATAAATACATATATATATATATATATATATATATACATACACTGAGTGGTCACAAGT
>NW_013669071.1:84585-89210 GCF_000517525.1 Limulus polyphemus
TAGAATTAAAAAGACCAATTGTTCTTAAAAAATTTAAAATACAATCAAGTTAGATAGTGTCACCACTGCCAATGACACTGTCCAACATCAGGGGTAAACCCTTACAAAACACGTGTCTAAAATGGTGCTGGCACTCATGGTCATAACAATGGCACGACAGTAAAATGTGGGCTATTGTGACTTGAGTGTCATAAAGGCTACATATTGGTGGGTCAATACCAGATAAAAGAAAACGAGAATTAAAAAACTGTGACCAATGCATAGCCATGCCAAGCCAACTTCCTCCTTCCGATCCTTACAGAAGCAAGATGGCCAAAGAGCAACAAAAGGTTTGATCTGGAAAAGCTTGTTATGACGTTGCTCACCCCAAGTCGACTGCCAACTGACGCAAAACCACACCTTGAATACAGGACCGTAGTCCATGTATGGGACAAGCACAGCCGTGACGGCACCAGAGCAGATGGACTTAGCTGCAGTGTTAACGAGAATGTTCCCACAAAAACTGACATGGGCAGGTATCCAGAAAAACTGGATGGAAACAGAAGATACAGAAAAATTGGCAAGTCTTTTAGAATATCGACGAGAACAGGGTAGGAACTAACGTTAAGTGATTCCAGGGCCTGTAGAGAGCTAAGAGAATCAGTGTAAATAGTACAATTGCTGTACTGCATAACTTCTACATGACCCAGAGCAAGAGAAATAGCACACAACTCAGCAGTGAACACAGAAACTGTAGAGGGATCCTGCGAGCAACTACTGAGCCACAGCAAACCATGGCAGAGCATACAGTCACCTGATTTCAAACCATCTGTGTAAATAGGAAGAGAAGGATGGCTCAAAAGATGTACAGCAAAAAGAAGATGGTACTTCCAATTGGGAGTAACCGCCTTCCTTAGATGACTAAAGGAAAAGTCACAGGAGAGGATGGTAATAAGCCATGGCAGAATGGGCTGATCATTGGGGACAGCAACGTCATCCAATGCCAGACCCAATTCAGCCAGTTGTGCTCAGATAAGAAGGCCAAAGAGAGGAATTGCAGATCATCTGTTCTGGAAGAAAGAGACAAACCCAGGAGGGATGCTGTGGTAAGGATCGAAGCTTGGTAGCATATTGTAGAAAAAGTTGCAAATGACAATGGTGAAGAAGAGGTTCGTGGGTCTCAGTGTACAGACTCTGGACTGGATAAGCGCGAAAAGCCCCGTTGCAAAGTCAAAGTTCCAGATGGTGAATGGGGTCCAGCATCTTCAGGGCCGAGGTCCTGGCGGAACCATAGACCAAAGACCCATAGTTCAGTTTGGATCGTATCAAAGCATGATAGATCCAGAGCATAGAACATCGATCCACTCCCCAAGAGCTGGAAGAGAGGACACGGAGGATGTTCAGAGCCCTTGCACACTTGACACACAGCCGCTTGATGTGTGGAATGAAGCTAAGCTACGGTCAAAGATAAGCCCCAAGAACTTTGCCTCAGGGACCACACGAATGACTATATCACTGAGACGGAGCTCGGGATCGGGGTGGAGACCCTGTTGGCGGCAAAAATGCATGTAAATGGTTTTGGAAAAAGAGAATTTAAAACCATTTGCAGTGGTCCATGTCAACAACTGATTGAGGGCAGTCTCAAGTTGCCGCTCAATAAACGTCATGTTCGACAACTGGCACGAGATGTGGAAGTCGTCGACATAGAGCCCATTTGCAACAGTCGGAGGAAGATTTGTAGTGATGGCATTAATTTTAACACTAAAAAGTGTGACACTCAAGACACAGCCCTGAGGGACTCTAAATTTCTGTGGGAAGGAACGGGAAAGGGTGGAACCCACACGGACTTGAAATCGCCTGTTCTGTAAAAAATTGTGGATAAAAATGGGTAAATGGCCACACAAACCATAGGAGTGGAGGTCCTGCAAAATTCCATACCTCCACGTAGTGTCATAAGCCTTCTCAAGATCGAAGAACACAGAAACAAGGTGTTCTCTCTTGAGAAAGGCTTCCCTGATCGAGGATTCAAGTCGAATCAGATGGTCCATGGTGGATCGCTGTCGACGGAACCCACATTGGGTGGGTGAGAGGATCATGTTTGATTTCAGGAACCAAACAAGACAAGCATTAACCATCCTCTCTAGAACCTTACAAAGACAACTACTCAAAGCGATGGGACGATAATTAAAAGGAATCTTGGGATCCTTCCCAGATTTGGAGAAAGGGAGGACAATAGCATCTGGAAAAATATGCTCCTGCCAGATCCGGTAAAAAATAACCAAAAGAATAACAAGAGAGGCAGGACAGAGATGGCGCAACATCTCATAATGAACATCATCAGGTCCGACCGATGTACTGCCAGATCGATGAAGAGCAAGTTTGAGTACCACCACTGTAAAGGGACGATTATAATCATAGAGACGATCAGCCTGAAAAGAAAGAGGTGATCGCTCTGCCCAAGACTTTATGGCCAAGAAGGCAGGGGAAGAAACAGAAGTGTTAGATGCATGAGAAAAACTCTGGATGAGAGCATCAGCAATGCTCTGGATATCAGCAACTTCCAAGCCATTGGAGAGCAAGATGGAAAGGGAATGGAAAGCATACCTCCCAGTGACTCTCTGAATCTTGTCCCATACAGTTTTGGAACTAGTGGTAGAAGAGATGCTAGTAGTGAACTTAATCCAAGACTCCTTTTGGCTTTGACATCGAACCTGTCGAGCATGGGCATGGGCCCGCTGATAAACAATGCGGTTAGAAAGAGTGGGATACCGTCGAAAGGTATCCCAGGCCCGTTTTTGAGCCTTCCATGCCTCCTGGCATGCAGGACTCCACCATGGACGAGGATACCGTGGAAAACATGTCGAGGTCTTAGGAATAGAATAAACAGCCGCCTGGACAATACAGTCAATCACTACCACCACACAATTGTCTATTGATGGTAGACAGACGAAGGCAGGATCAAGTTCAGAGAGAGAGGTGAAAGATAGCCAGTCAGCCTGGTCCAGCTTCCACCGTGGCACTCGGGTTGGGTGGCATCGACCATCCAAGAAAAACGAGTGAAAAGTGCAGGGGAGCAAATTGAGAGATCAATGGCAGTAAAAGACTGACTAGGTGCATGAAAGTAAGTGTATGTTCCAGTATTGAAGAGAGAAAGGTTGTGATCCGAGAGCATGCGCTCTATGGAACGACCCCTCCCATCAATATCAGCACCACCCCAGAGGGGGTTGTGTCCATTTAAGTCTCCCAAAAGTAAAAAGGGAGGTGGCAACTGGTCAACGAGAGCATTAAGGTCTGATTGATCATAAGTCTCCCCAGGAGACAGGTAGAGAGAACAAATAGTGATGGCACAACCCAAGGAAACACATATGGCTACAGCCTCCAAGGGTGTAACGAGGGAAATGGATAAGGAGGGCACATGCTGGTCGACCAGCAGTGCTACCCCTCCGTGTACCCGCCCATTACACAACCTGTCATTCCGGTACAAGAAAAACTGCCGAAGGTTGACTGTATCAGCAGGTTTCAGAAATGTTTCCTGTAAGGAGAGACACGTGGGATGATAGGAGTCAATCAAGGCCTTAATGTCATCGAGATTCGAACGAAAACCTCGACAGTTCCACTGTATCAAAGTGGCCATTTTTATGTAGGTTTAGGAGAACAGGGTGGAGAACCCTTCAGTTTACGATCACTACGTTTTTCTTTACTAGATGGAGGTCGATCGATCTCCATGGATCTTGCCCTTGATCGAGCGGGCTGATCTCTGTCATCAGAGTGAGAATCCAATGACTAAGCACGTGATCGAATGATCATCCTGCATTTAGGGGCCAAAGAAGGAGCCGCACGGACACCAGAGGCTGGTGCCCGAGAAGGTTGACCCAGGCAGTAACTGGAAAGAACAGTGGGGACAGAGATTGGAGTAGATGTAGACTGATCAACTCTATTATCCATGGAGGGCAGAAGGCCCCGCACATGGCATGAAAAAGACTCAGATGGAGGCACGGAAAGGTCCGTCTACAGTGGGAGTGCAGAGGCATATGTCCACGATGTAGGAGGGAACAATAGCTTCCAAGCCTCAGGATAAGAGATGTTATTTAGAGTCTTCAAATGCTGTACCTCTTTCTCCTCCACCCACCTAGGGCAAAACCTAAAGTAGGAGGGGTGGGAACCACTACAATTAACACAGTGAGGGTCCATTTTGCACTCGTAGGAGTCATGGTCCTTGCCACTACAACGAGCACACGTCACAAAACCACGACAAGATGTCTTTGAGTGATCGAACTGCTGACACTGAAAACATCGGAGAGGGTTGGGAATATAGGGCCGTACCTTACAGTTCAAATAACCTGCTTTAATGGCGGCAGGTGGACGTGGTGATGAAAACGTCAAAATTAAAACTGAGGTTGGCACCATAATTCCATCTTGACGAGTGGAGATCCTTCGAACTGCCGAAACTCCTTGATTGGAGAAACCAATCAGCCGACTGACCCTAGGGGGGCCACCCCAAGGCCGCCTGTCTACAGGAATTCAAGGCCAAAGTGGTGTGTTGCAGTGCCCCAGACACCACTCAACCACCATCCTCTCCTCCCCTTCACGAGTCGCCATGCATGGCAAACACGTGGGTGGATGTTTAGATCACAGAGAAAGTAACT
>NW_013669071.1:89220-95627 GCF_000517525.1 Limulus polyphemus
GGGAGGTCCCCTCACCACGTACAGGGGTTCTATTTTTGGAAAGGCTCCCTTATATACACTTACTTTTATATATGACATGAATAATCAATTAGAAGCTCAGAATGTCCCCCTAGTGACTTTCTCAGTCATTTTAATGGACTTTGTGCCAATACTTTCTTTTGAACCAATATTTCAACAAGGTAGGGTGTGTCTTTAGTCTGCTCGAAATTTCATATTTTTTTCCATTTTAGATGTTTTTCATGGACAACGTTGGTGGGGATTTATTTTCTGGTCTTGTATCTGCTTTCTCTGGTAACATCACTTGTTCAGGTTTAGAAATGCATGGAAGTTAGACTCTCCCTACTGCATTTGGGACAACCAATGATGTGGATAGCACCTGTGTTCTGAAAGGGCTGATGTTACTGTTTTTTTTATATAAAGTTACAAACACTCTCCAACTCAGAACAAATAACTTGAAAATAAACAGAGAATTTCAAAATCACTTTATGTGATTCAAAAACACGTGTTCAGCATTCTGAGCACAGATAGTTTGTCTTCTTGTTATTGGACAAATAACAACCAATTTTTACTTTGATTGAACATTACATCTAGTCTCTTTTCAACTTAGTCGAGTCAAATTTTCAGGTTTAACTCTGCAACACATATTTTGGTCCTTACTCCTGTTAATTGCAGTTACTACATGAATGGTAAGTTAGTGTAGCTGAGACCACCACATGAATAAGTTTATTTAGTTTTCTGGACATATAGCATTTCAGTGAATAATACACAAGTATGCTTGCCCTGTAATGACTTTACTAGCTATTACTGCAGTTTCTAAAATCTTCCAGCCATGAAATAACCATAGAGTTTTGTGAATCTTCCAATAACAGTTCACTTAACACATCACTTTCTCTTCTGCATAATATAATTTTTTCAATCCATATCAACAAATAATCATCACCTTGTTTAAGTTACAAGATATATATATATATCCAAAAACAAAAGTTAACAGCTACAAATAAAATCAGATAAAGACAAAACTTAAAAACTCTTAATCACACAGACAAGCTTATCAATTATGAATCAAGAATTTGCCAAGATTTACCAACTATGAATCCAACAGCAACCCAAGATCCAGCTGTTCCAGTACTCTTGATGTGATGTGTAACTGTAAACACAAAGAGTGTTTGGTTTTATATAAATTATTTTATTAAAATAGTTTATTACAAAGCATTAATACCAATACTTTAGCAAAGAACAAGAAACATTTTAATACATGCTATAAAATTTTCTAAATGTCTAATAATTACTTTGCTATTAACAAGTTAATAGATTTCAGTAAAAGCAACAAAAACAACCACAAGTGCAAAAATATATAAATTACAGTGTTTGGTTTCTCATAAAAATATTTTTTTTTAAAACTTCATGTAATGTAAGTCTCAAACAATATACAACAAACATCAATTTTTGCAATCACATATCAGAATGGTAATATGAAGAGAAGACTCCTTGATTGACTAGAGACTAGAAATCTCCCAAAAGTGGAGGAAAGCTCCCCAACCCTCTAGAGATGAGTCTGTGAACAGATGTAAATCCAGAGTAGGAAGAGGAAGCAGCATCTCTACCCTGGTCTGGTGTCTGTCTAGCCACCAAACCAGGTCAGATCTGATTGGGGAATGAAGGGTAAAAGGGTAGTCCCAGTAGAAGTTCTACTGACGGGAATGTATAAGAGACTGAACCAGGGGAATGAGGGCTTCCAAGGATGCTCAAATTCCCAAAAGAGATAGAACCTCTCAAGCTGTGAGAGAATGAAAGGTGAGGGCCTTGTGAACTGCTTGCTACATATCCCCAAGATGAAGAGGAGAAGGCTGGGCCTAATTGAGGTAGGAATGAAGAAAATTCCCAAAAGAATGGGGAATTGAGTGAGGGGTAAGAACAGACATCCCTCTTTCATCAGAAATCCCACCTGTGCTGCTCTCTGTAGGAGCCCAAGATTGTGGTCTCTGGACTGTGAATGGGAAGAAGCGAGTAGGAGCCAGTCATCCATGTAATGGTGAGTGCAAAGACCCATGGAGTGAAGATGTTGGGCAAGAGTTTGTACCACCCGACAAAACACTTAAAGAGCCAAGGTTAGTCCAAACTGTAGGACCCTGAACTGGAACACTCAACTTTGATCAATAAAAAATACTATCAACAATGTGGGCACTGTGGGGATGAGCCCCAAATTGTAGATTACAAAGAGAAAATTTGGTTTTTAGTATCAAGAATGTAGGAAAGGAGCCAAAGCAAGGTTCAGCCCTATAAGTGGTAAAGAAATTTACAAGTCAGCAACGTATCAGAGCAAAAAAGTCCTACACTGCAAAAAGTAGGATTATAAGACACATAGTTAGCAATGATGAAAAAATTTATCCAGATAGAACAATGATTGATATGTTACTAGTTGTAATAACATGCAACATACAAGCTATCTAAACGAGCCTAGTTAACAAAGTTCTTATGAATACTGAACTGACAAATCGTCTAAATTTACCTTGTCCATAAAGTACGTAATAATAATAATAAACATGCAAACCAACAAAAATTACCAAAGCAACAATCGATATCTAACACACAATTCATCTAAATTAACTTAGAGGGCAAAGGACACATAAGTAAGGCTAACTCTGATGATAATTAGGATTATAAGGAATATATTTAAAAATGACCAGAAAAAAGTTAGATAGAACAATGAATTAGGTGTGACTAATAGTACAGAAATGTAACTTACAAACTATCTAGAAACATCAAGTTAACCCTACCAACACCAGTCATGAGTCAAAGGCCACGTCATCACGTTTGACCCGCGTTCAAAATTTTATTGAACTACTATTTTATGAATGTATATCAATAAGTTTGGTATCAAATAGTAGATTATAATGTAAATTTTAGTATTATTCATTAGTTAATTTCTTAATTTAAAAGTAAATATTAAATCCTAAATATCGATTTTTGTGTGTCGTGGTATGTTTTATGTAGCATTGGTTTAAAATGCTTGTGATGTCCAAATACAAAGTCTATTGTTTCTTATGAATTAGATACTCAAATTACCGATATTGACATGCAAAAAGGTAAAACAAGAACCTCCTATCTTTTATATTTTCTGAAAATACCTGCTTACGTACACCTACTTCACCGAATGACATGTGTATAACCAATTGAAGGTTCAGAATGCCCCACTAGTAGTTTTCTCAGCCTCTTAAAAGTATTTTTGCTGCAAACTCTTTCTTTTCATGCTAGACTCTAAGTGGTAAGGTAAGACAATATTGAGCTCGCAATTTCATATGTTTTTAGACCCAAATACAGCTTAGTTACTAAGCTTGAAAAGTTATAGTGGAATTCTGTAGTGTTGATATAGTAATTTATGAATTTTGGTTATTTCAAAATATACACATAAAACCTGAAAAAAAAAAATTCATTTCACATCCTCCACATGCAAAATTTGATAAGGCTTAGCAGCCTATGGCAAGCAGAAAAAACAAAGTTCATAACTAGAAGAGATAATTGTTTGTTATACTTCTTTATTTACTGCTCTATGTTTTACAAAAAATAAGTTTAGGAACTTATTTGTAAATAGTAATAATGTATAAACATATGTGTTATAACTGAAATGTGACTGTATTTTACAAAACACTAGTCCACTAAAACACAGCCAAGACAGATCACCTTGTAAAAGCCAGTTTTATATTCTTGGATACAATAACGAGTGTACATGCACCACGTCATTGCAACTTCTGTAATGTGAGCCAGGCACAGCTGAAAGGTCAATATAATAAAAATAATAAATATATATAGATGTATAATGCTATGAGATTTAAGCTATTTAGACTAAACATTTGTGTTTTTATTTTATAATTAGTCATTCTAGAGCAAAAAAAGCATAATTTATATTTATTTCCTAATTTTCTATGGTGGTTATGAGGTCAGTCAAATCGACTCAACCTGTACAGAGATACAGTAGTGAAAACTACGGATAAAATATATTTTTTTCTAAATTTTTTGATAATTATCTGGAGGTTATAAAGATTTCATGCATGAAATTTGAAAATTTTCTTATGCATAAAAGTATTTTTAATTTTAAAATCAAAATTACTTCGTGTGTTGGATAGTCAACATTTGAAAAGAAGAAAAGCCACAAGAAAAACATTACTTAAGAAATCTTAAAACTTAGTATACAATATATTATATTTTTCATATGAAACCTTGTAATGTTTACTGTTATTATGCAGAATTTTGTGAAGATAAGCTTACTAATTTAAAAGTTTTAGCATGAAAACTATAACAAGAACAAAATGATTAGGAGGTCAGTCCCTGAGACTGAACCCATGCCAAAAGAGTTAAAGTACTTATTAATATTGAACTGACAAACCCTCAAAATTTACTCAGTCTACAATGTACATAATATTAACGACCTTGCAAAATGACTAAAATTACCAAGAAAAACAAAGTAATAATCAATATCTAACTTACAATTCATGTAAATTAACTTGGACAACAAAGGACACATAAATATCTAACTTATCAAAGTTGAGCATGAAATACTAGAATCTCCCATGTGTAAAGAAGGATAAACCCACACAAAGGGCATCTGAGCCGCGCCTACCATTGGCATAACCACCACGTGTGAAGTGTAGAGGTCAAAAAGCTTACCAGAGAACCACTGGGAGAATTGGAAGCAATATGAAGAAAGGAGGAGAAGAACAAACCTCCATCAAAGTAAACAACGTGGCATCACAGCAACTGGAACAGGAAAAAAAAACAACTAGTGAAATCACCCACATCTCAAACATAAAGCAAAACTAGAATATATGTTGAAAGATGACCTGATTAACTACCTTTAATAAAAAGGGAAGGGGAAAACTCTTGAAGTGTGACAGACCAAAATAAGAATGTGCCAGAAAAAGAGAGTTCAAATAGTCTTCTCCTTGATGTATTCTTCTTCAGAAACATTGTCAAGCTGAAAAGAAGAAATCACTGGTCAAACATATGAATCTAGCACCCTATGAATTAAGGCCTGTACCTTCTCTGCAGATAAAGTCAAACCCGATTTCTGGGAAGATGTACCAGTAGCATTTTCGATTGTAATGGGAATTTACATATTAAGATATCTTATAATTCAGTAACAAGAAACAAATGCAAAAATTAATAAAACAATTCTTGAAATAATTAATTGCAAACACAGTAAAAATAAAACTGCTGAAAAAATAAAATTCTAATGTCAAAGGAGCACAATCATAAATGAGAGCTATTTACAAAAAATCATGTTTAAACAATGCTGTGCCAATCAAGAAAGGTGCCATGATACTATTGGTGGAGAGTAATCACATGCTATGTACATGTTCATTAGTGGCACAAAATTGGTGGGGTATATAGACTGGTGCACTGAGCGTAAAAATCTTTTCAGCAATGCTTAGAAGGCAGAAAGAAGACAGAAGTAGCTTTGTGTGAGAGGATGTAAAACCGCATTGGAATAAGTACTTCATATTAAATTCTGTACTTCTCAAAGGGAATAGAGATGACCTAGAGAGCAAATGTTACAGTTTTCATTCTAGGGGAGATTAAGAAATTTTTAAAGTAATTCCTTATAAAATTTAGAATTCAAAACTTATATAATATTAAAATTTGGCTTATTAACTACATTTTGATGTCAAGTTTAGTTGTATATGTTGATAATAAAGTAGTTTAATTAAATTTTGAAAGTAACTCTGTAAAAGGTTATGAAATGCACATTTTGAAAGGGTCAAGCAGATATTTTTAGCCAAATGTGAAGTCACACCAATTATATCATCTTTTAATAGCTTTAACCACATCATGACTAGTGAACACCTTTCTGGTTTTGAGTCCACAACTACTTAAACAATTTCAAATTTTAAGAAAGTATAGCAATCCTAACTCTATTTCAATATCTAGTGCAATTAGCAAAGAAAAAAAATAATTTGATCTTTGATCTCTGTGCAGTTTGGAAAGGTAATGGTTGTAAATAATGCACTTACCTTTTTTTTTTTTTAATTTTCTGCCCTCCCAAAGTATAAGTTATATTTTCAGAAATTGTCATCCATTATCTATGTTTTGTATCTCACAACTTTCCTTTCTGTTGATTTTATTTCTAAAACCCTGTGTGGCTAGGCTTTTACAAGTAAAGAAAAACTTCAAAAAAGGAAGTAAATGTAGGGATGGCTAATATTAATCCTTCAAAAATAATGCAAACAAGATAGTAGATATGGAATTTACATCATCCCTACATAAATGGCACTGGCTCACAGTGCAGTACAATGTTAACAGACAAAAATAGGATAAATTAAACTTAATTGTGATTTAATACATATATATACATATATTGGTGTACTTTGGTGACAGATTTTCTTGTAGGCAGATTTTGTTAAACAAGACCG
>NW_013669071.1:96262-97310 GCF_000517525.1 Limulus polyphemus
AATGTTCAGCGGAAGGAAACTAAACGAAGACTTTAGCATCAAGGACGCTATGGGAGGATGGAGTACCTTTTCTTTTGCTTGTTTGTTGACTGTGGCGATCAATTTATTAACGTCTGTTTTTAGTGTTTTTGTCGGGTCAGCTCTAATCCTCTTAAACTTGCTATTGTCCGATAGAATGTCGTCCAATTTTGTCTTATATTCCTGTTTGTCCATGATCACTAGAATATTAGCTTTGTCCGCAAGTCGCACAGTGATGTCGTCATGGTTTCTGAGTTCCTTAGCAGCAGTACGGAGTTTTGGTGTTAGCAGGGGGGTGTTGTCACGGTCACGACGTTTTGTGCTTTCTGCGCGTAGTTGGTCCCGCAAGGCAGGATTTATGTCGATAAGGTCCTGTTGTTGTAGTTGTATAAGAGAGCAGTAGAATTTTTCAAGCTCAGCGGCTTTGATGTCCTTGTCGAATTTAGGTTAAAAATGGCATTTTGGCCCCTGGTTGAGTAGTTGTTTCTGGTCTGTAGCCAGTTCTGTGTTAGAAAGATTCAGGGAACACGCTTTTTCTTGTGGTAGGCAGATGGTACCTTGATATAGGTTGTTCAGCTTTTTTGTTATCTGTGATCTTTTCTTTTCTTTGTTGATTGTGTTCTGTAGGTGGGTTAGTAGTTCTGTATTCAGTGAATTGTCAGTGATTTCCTGGCGCAAATTCTGCGATAGTTCCTCGATTTTGTCGTTTATTTCGTGGATGGCGGTTTCTCCTTCTGATATTTGCCTTTTGACAAGTTTCTGCTGAAACTCCAAGGTTATTTTATTGTCTTTTAATGTCGGGTCATGTAGTCGAATGTTGGTGTACTTTGGTGACAGATTTTCTTGTAGGCAGATTTTGTTAAACAAGACCGATGTCTGTAGGTTTACTTTCTTCTTAGAATTCTTCTCAAGAAGTCGATAAGCCATCTTAACATTGTTAGAACAACGGGTGAAAGTTGTAGATAGTGATGAGTTAGCCTTGATAATGGATGCAGAACGCATTCGAAACGCGTCGGCCGGAATGTTGTGT
>NW_013669071.1:98104-124346 GCF_000517525.1 Limulus polyphemus
CACTCGCACATAAATTACTTATACTTGATGATGACAAAAGCTTGTCAAAACGTTGTATATGTGTTTCTTTCAAGCAGTCTCCAAACTTTATTTTCTAAGAAACTAAACCTACAGACATCGGTCTTGTTTAACAAAATATATATATATATATATTGCTACATGTTAATTCTTGTCTGTGTATATTATGTATGGATGGTGCAAATGTTATCCCTGGTATCTTGTTTGCATTGTTTTTGAAGGATTGATATTAACCATCCCTACATTTACTTCCTTTTTTGAAAAGTTTTTACTTCACTTGTATATTTTAATAAAGTGTTTCAATAGACACAGGAAGGTTGTTTTTATAACCACATTCTAAATACAATGTGGCTCCAAGTGCAATATTATTGTGTATCTATTACTGGCTGGTAACTACTGTTTCAATATGTACTTAAGCATTTTAAAGAAACACCAAACTTCTGTAAGAAAGCTAGCTTCAAGGGGTAATGATAACATCTTAACAGTAGAATTATTACTTTTTAAACTAATACTAGCTAATAATAATTACAAAAGCAGATACTCCATTTGAAACTATATCACCTCATTGAAATTGGTTGACACCATTGTTTTGGTTTTTGAGTTATCATGTGATAAAAAACAGAAGAAAAACAAGAAATTCAAACTTTTTGTTATGATAGTTACAGACATTCCCAGGACTTGTGACTCAGTCACTACATAGACATTGTTATACAAGAAAACACTGTATAGTATTGTAAAGTTCAGATGACCTATTGAGAAAATATTTAAAATACCATTTCAATAAATAATCTGATCCATCACTAAATAGGCAGTGTTACCACCTGCCTGATGATGTCACAACAAGTGGATTATACAGTAACTTATACATTTCAGCTTTGAAAGTATATAGAACAAGGCTAAAAATGATTGCATAGAAAAAAATTCTTGTCTATCTATGCCAATGTAAAGTTAATATAGTGGTGTATGTAATAATTTATGGTTTCTGTGAAAGCAATTAGCAGAATATCTTATAATGGATAAACTAAGAATTCTAATATGAATATTGAAAAGACTAAGTCACAAACCTGGAAATATTTCGTTTAGTTTTTTTTATGCTCTTTTCACTTGTGTTATATTATTTCTATTTGGAAGTTACAGGAATATTCTTTTATGAATGGCATAATATAAGGATATTTATGATTAATGAATACAGCAAGCTATTTGTTATGGCAAACTATTTAGATGATAAAAAACCTTATTTTATTATGTGCATTAGTAATGTGATTTTTACCAAAACAAAACATGGTACAAGAACTCCTTAGTTCTTGAAAATAAATTATAATTATTAGAGAAATTAAGCTTGACTAAAAATACAATTGGAAAAATACCAGTTATATCAGCATAGGCTTAGTATGTGAATGCAACTAACAGTCAATGCTTTAACTGTTCCTCGATAATTCAGGCTATTTTCGTGGCTACATAACAGCTTCAGTGGGAAAATATAACTAACTAATATAAAATTAAAATATATATCAAGTTCTATATACTTATTTCATATTTTCCAATAATTACTTTCATTCTATGTTTGAGATGGTATGAATAAACGAGAAAATGAATATGTTGTAACTACAACAAACAGAAAATAAAAAGTTTTACTGAACAAATAACACTTCTCAATACACCTACAATATTTTTTGTTTATTTTCAAACTTTAACACAAATTTGCAATCTACAAATTACTAGACCACATTATATAATATTTTTTTGAGCACAAACAAGATAAAGGGTCAATAGTGTGTGCCAAATTTCATGAAATACTGATTAAGCAATTTAAGTGTGTGAAAAAAAAAGAACAAAGATTATCATGCCATCAACCTGCTTGATCATTAGGGGTTAACAGTTTAAAAAGGTATATTTCTTTCTCTGTAAATTCTGTTTTTTTATTTGTTTGTTTGATCAGGATAAGAGAGTTCAAAAGATTTAACTGTTACAAGTAAAAAGATAATATGTAATTCCATCTCAGTATCTTGACTTTTTTATTTAGAATAATGGCACTTCTTACCATAAAAGTACAAAAGACTACATTAAAAGTAGACAAAAACAAATGGGTTGAAAGATAAACATATTTAGATATTTATAATTCCAGTCTTGGAATCAGGTTCAAAACAAAACAGTAACACAATTTTTTTTACCTGATATCTCAGCTGCTTCTATAATTTGCCAGATTCCATTAGCTATAATCACCACAACTAAAAAATAAATAAATATAATACTGAAAGTAATCTCAAATTAACTTATCAAACAAATGGTGCCTGAGCTATCAAATATTTATAAGTTAGGAACATAAAATAGGTTCATAAAGTTGTTTTATTATGCATAAAAAACAAAGAAAAATAAACCTCTTATGTATGGAATATATATATATATATAAATATACGATTTTGCTTAAAAATCCTCTATTGTCTGAAATACAATAATGTTACTAAACAATAATTAACCTTTGACAGTTGGAAAATTTAACCTTAATATTCTTTAATACCTGAAAAACATAAAATTATTTAATCTTTCACATTTTACATTTAAATAAAATTGCTTTCCCAATACAAAACAAATATTTAATATCCAGAAGATTATAGAATTGCTACTTAAATGTTCTGAAAAATTATGGAATAAAATCCTCAAATTTTATTTTAGTCAACATACTGCAATTTTAAATAAAAGAAGAGTTTCTGCTTCTTGCTCCTATATCAAAGAACTTAAAATTAAGTTGAATACTACACAAAATTGAATCTTTTGAACAGTAGTATCATTGAAGATTTTCCCTCGACTTTCATGAAAAATCAGTATGAAACAGATTAAGAGTTTTCTGAGTGCATAGTTGATATGTAGACCTTTAGATCCATAATTTTGCTACCAAATACCTTGTGTCATACTAAGTGAATTGATACTGTGAGTCTCTCTCTTTGTTCTGAACACTTCAGACTTTAAAATGTTTGTAATAATGCATAAAAATTATTAACTCAAACTCTGCTTAATATAATGTATTTTTTCCTTCTTGTTAACAGCCACTTTTAAGAAAACATACAACTAATACCTTTAAGTTGGAATCTAAAGTGCTGGTTGTATTATGTATCTTATTTCAGAAAGCTACCATTGTTTATTCACAAGCTAAGAATGTGTGGACACCTTCTATTTTGGCAGGTAATGAAAAAAAATTAACATTTGCACTGGCTCAATTTGCACAGCAAGTACAATAATGAAAAAAAAGCAGTTATTTTAAAAGTAAAAAAAAATGTAATATCAACAGGATAGTAAATGAAACAGCTTGTTGATAAGTTGTTTTTCTGAAGCTCATATTTGTTGAGCTGTTGGCCAAAACTTTGTACTCAAGTATATACACATCATCCAAGCTTAATTACTGGTAATTTAAATTTTTAAGCTTTTGGCATATAAAGAATACTTTATAACAAATTCAGTAACTTACTAATGAGGTAGTTGAACCATTTGGAAACAACAAGCTGATGAATTGCTGTAAGTAAATACAAAAGGAAGAAAAAGCTAATTAGAAATAAAGTCACAAAAACAAGACTTACAACATCTTCACAATGCGATAAAAAAACAAAAACATGAGAGAGGTAGATATAATCACCATTTTGTAGGGAGGAGTGTAACTAAATTGGTTGTTACCACTGACACTTATCTGAGATAAGTATGCTTTTGACTAGTGAATTATCATAAATTGAAAATATCTGATTGAACATTGCCAAAAGCGATAGTGTTGTTACTAAACATAAACAAAAGGTAATTCTGAATTATACTGATCATCTATATGTTGTTATACCAAAATCCATTTGTGGAATATTACACTTTAATAAATAACTTGGTAAAAATTACACAGCTTATTTAAAGAAAAGAGGTAGAATACATTATATTATATCTCTCCACACAGGCTCAGTTGAATCAACCAAGTTCTTAACTATTTTGTACAAATTACAGTTTCTGTACTATAACGTTTAATACAGAACATGTATCTTCACAAAATTTGGCAGATTTTTGTACACAAAAATTAAGTTTTTAATGAAGTATTTTTAACAAACATTTGTTTGTGAATATATGAAGAAGTTTTGTTTACTGGTCCGATTGCACAGTGACTTTCATGTTACAATTATAAATACTTTTATTCACCTGAAAACTTTCAAATTTTATTTTAATAATCTCTAAAACCCCCTAAATAATTATAAAACATTATTTTTCAGTAAAACTTTATATCTTATCTTGTTATTTTTTCTGCCCTAACTATATATACAAGGTTGTCCAATTTGACTGACCTCATTAAAACACACACACACACACACACATAAAAATCAAAGTAAATCTAAATTAGCTCTTCTTTCTTTCTAAAATGACTTCAAATTATAGTAAGAAACTACATATGTTTATCCTAAATAGCTTTAAACTCTTACCAGTATACATCTGATCATACTTAAATTTTATTGTTTTATTTCACTTTGAACTGTGTCTAAATTAATATTCCCACCATAAAATTTGTAAATCAATTGGTGAATGTGGAGGTCATGTCACCCTACTGAATTACATAATGCACAGGCTACTGAAGAGGGTACAATCTCAAAAATAATTATTATTATTATTCTTTCTTTTACCTAATCTAACTGATTATCTAATCTAAAAAGTTTCTCATTTTTACATTTTAGTTACTTTTATAATAATAAACAGATAATATACACATGAAAAACAAGATATATAGTACTCACCTGGGTCTTTTTTTTTGCTGTCAACTGTCCACTACACTTAACCCTACTTTTTTATACTAATGATATTACTGCACTAAATAATTTCTTACTTAATTAAATAATGCACACAGAATAGTAACATGGGAAAAGCAGACAATGTTCCATAACTATAGTAATTTTTCTGGCTTTTTTTGCATCAAAATCCATTAAACCTTCAGCTAAGCTCATCAATGTGTTTCCTGTTTCATTTGATAGATTAGAACCTTGGCTTTCTATTGGTTATAAATAACATAGTATTAAACATCAAAGGGAACTATTGAAATTTTTGGTAAGAGAGGATGTGATAGGTGAGCATGGCAAGTGGGATCTGATTTTGTATTTGATGGCTCTGTAACCAAATAAGATTGAAGAGGATAAAAATTTTGCTTTGCCTGGGCAATTACAACATTATAATGAGTAATTACATTAAGTGTCATCTTCTTGGAGGGGTGATAAATAAATTAGGGAAGACAGGATACCTAGAGAGAAAATATCAAAATTCTCATGCTGGGGAAAATTGAGGATTTTTTAAAAATATTTCCTTATAAAATTAAGAACCTAAATCGTTTTTATGTCAAATTCATTTATATACCAAGTTAATAAAGTACTTTAATTAAATTTTGAATATAACTAAAAAATGATGTCTATCCTGAAAAGAATCTTGGAGTGTCACTAAGTCTTTACTGTTCTACTGTTCATGTTTCCAAGACAGGTCAGGCTCTGTCTGAAAACAATGCATCATGACTCAATCTCTGTAGCACAATTTCCATTACAAAAGGCTCCATCATTTATTCATTATGTCAAAAGTATGCCACTAATTTCTAAATGTCATACATAGACCACCCTATTTACAAAGGCGATGCTTACCAGCACCCACTTAAGAAGGCTGATTAGATATAAATCCATTGGTGCTGCATCTGGCAAGTTCACCAGCTGTCTTTGTATAGAATAGCATGAATAACCATTTCTTTTTTTAGCAAAAGTTGAACAAATATGTTGTGGAAGGAACTTGTGTACATGTGACCTGTGTAGCTTTTCCAAATGAAGATTTTTCTTGATAATTGTACACTGTTGCCTGGGACATATGGATGGCTTTTGCCACAAACCTTTTTGCTTGTGGGTTAGTACCTGTGAATCTGCTACTAGATGCCATACTTTGCCTTCCAAAGTTGGAGCATGAATTGTTGCAGGTCTTTTTCTGGATAATTGTTATGCCCCAAGCTTTTCTAAAGCTATTAAATACAAGGGATATCCCTGATTTAGAAATTATAAATACAGAAAGGGCTGCTATATACATTAATTATAAAATGCTAAATAATGTAAAAATCTGGTTCTGATAAATTCTGTTCCACTGCAACTTTATATTGGGTTTGGTTGTCACGACTTACTGATTTGCATACTCAAAATCATTTTAACTCCTTCCACATGGGCTTGATCAAATTGACTGACCAGGTGACCACTTTTGTATTTATTTAAAGATGTTATACTTTTGATACTACTAACTTTTAATATAGTACATGTATGTTTACAAAATTTGGCAGACTTTCAGTAAACATTACAAGTCTTTCACATACAAAAAAAAATCAGATTTTATAGTGAAGTATTGTAAATAAACTAAAAAAAGATTTGTCCATGAATTTATTGACTCTATTTTCTTATTAGTCTGAGTGCAAAGTGATTTTCCTGTTCAGATTAAAAATACTTCTCTTTATCTCCAAAACCTCAAATTTCATTTGCATAATCCTCAAACCTCCTAAATACATTTTAAATGTTTTTTCAGTAAAAATTTATATTTTATCTGCTATTTTCTCTATCCTAACTCTATATGGTTTTAGTCAATTTGACCGACCAACTCATAACTGTCATAAAAATTATAAAATAAATCTAAATTACTCTCTCTTTTGTTCCAGAATGACTGCAAATTATAACAGGAAACCACAAATGTTTATTTCAAATAGCTTAATTCTCGCAACAGTATACATCTATTCATATTTATTAATTTTTGTTTTACTAGCTTTTGAACTGTAGCTGACTAGAAATACCCTGACACAAGTTAAAAATTACACGTGCAAATGCAGCTCATGTTACTGTATCGAACAGCGTAATGCACAAGCTGCTTGCTAGTGTGGCCTTGAAGATTTTTAATGTTATTTTTCCTTTCCTTACCTAATAAGCTTCTTTTTTTTTACATTTTAGTTACTTTTATAATAAATAAACAAAACAAATGAAAAATAATAAACCTCATAATTAAATACCAAATACTTTTTTCAGCAAAGCTATATATTTTGTCTATCATTTTCTCTACTGTAAGATTATATTTGATTCTCCAGGTTGTAAGACAAGTTATCAAAATATAGTGAAAATAAAGGTGGCAAAGTGCAAAATAAAATGTATAATATTGTTAATATTGATCACAAAGTTTTGAGGGACTTATGGTCAGAGTTTATACTTCTCACCTTTTCACACTTATTTTTTGTAGCAGTTTTATTGTTAGGAGCTGACTTAGAAACTAGATAAAACAAAATGAATAGTAGTACTATCTGTCTTTTTCAGTATGGATCACCAAGTTCCAAAGTAAAATTCCTGAGAGTTTCTTATAATATTTTCCCACTCACTTATGTTTATTCTACTTTAGCAGCTGAAGTAGAAACCTGCCAAATATAAAGCAATGAATCACCTCTCCTCACTTAGTTTGACACCATCAATATCAAATAAGCTCATGCAGTGCAGTTCCCAGAACTTTCCCTGCTTTGAAAACACAGCAGGGTAGGATTTATGAACTTGTTGACATTATAATGGTTTCAATGACAATTGTCTAAAGTATTATAAAATTTTTATGTTATAACTTTGTAGAAAGTCTGGGCCGATCCAATAAGCAGACATTTTCTACAAAGTCTATTTGAATCCTGGCACTGAGAACACAGTGGGGTAGAATTTATTGGCTTCTTTATAGTATAGTGGTTGCAACAAGAATTGTCTAAAGTACTTTATAAAAGTGAAGGCAAATATTTATGATATGGCTCTGTACAAATTTATATAACTTATTAGGTATTTGGATGTCAGTTCACCTCCTGGGTGATCGGGATTTAGTGTTAGTATAGGGCCCATTTTGGTTGAGCTATTATTTTTGGCTTAGCCTTCTTGCTTATCACTTTAGAAACAAATAATTCAGTGATTATTTTTTGTTTGAATGAATAATACTAAAAACCTCTCTATAATAAACAAAGTACAAATCTGTTACTCTTAACACTAGTGTACCAGTATTTTGTAAAATACAGTCACATTTCGGTTACTATACATTGTATATGTATAACTATTTTCAAATAAATACTTAAATGTCAGTTATTTTTCTTAAAACAAAAATTAAAAAGCATTTGTAAAACAATGATCCCTATTACTTACGATGCTACATAGTCTTTGTTTGCACTCATAAGTCGTACTTGCTAATCCTCGTCCAAATTCACATGGAGATGGAAAAATAATTTTTATTGCCTTTATATATCCACTTGGGAAAACCAAAAAATCAAATTACTACATTGATACCTCAAAAATTCACTGTAATTTACTGGGCTTCCTAACTAAACTGTATTTGGATGTAAAAAATCTAATTTCTGTCCAGCAATACTTCAAAATTTCCAACGATACAAGAGCTTTTCTCTTGCAAATAGCTTAGGAAGAGTGACAGAATTACATACAGCTTTCAACTGGTTATAAAGTTATTGGTATACAAAAGTAGGAGTAGATAAACAAGTCTTCTCAATTGATGAAGTGACAGGCAGAGCCAATATGGTTGATTCGCTAAATACCAAGATATCTCAGCAAATAGAAAAGGCAGAAGGTTCTTATTTTATATTCTAGCTTGCCAATATATCGAAAATTTGAGGGCATTATAAAATGTAATGTGACCAAACCCAGAAGGCGATGTACCACGTGACACACAAAAATTTATAATTAGCCTTTGAAATAAGTATTTGAATTATAATCTACAATTGGATACCAAAATTATTGCCATACACTTATAATAATTAAATACAATTTTAAATATAGGACAATAAATGTGATGACATGCCCTCTGACCATTACCTGTGTCCATAGGGTTAATAAAACATAATTAACCCTCTGTACTTGGATATTTTATTTGTGTTTCCTTAAAAAATAAAAGAATGACATTATCACAGCAACCTTGCAAATGCAATTTATGATAACAACTTTAGCTTCATTATTCTATCTGTTATTGTATTTATAATTTGAACAGGTTCACTACTAATTTGGCACTTACAAGAGAAAATCTCCAAAAATGGACTACAGGATTCACTAAACCATGGAGTTTCATTTTTCTGAGCCTAAATTAAAGGAAATATTATGCAACATTTAGAAACTTCCACCAGAACAGATGTAGTTTTTTTTTTATCAGAACAGAATAATCAAAATCATAACTAGAGTCTTTGCCCTACAAGTACTGAAAAAGATAGAAGTGTGTTTAGAGACTACAGATTATGACTTGATGAATTATTTTAAGAAACAAAAAGGTGATATACACAATACTGGTAACTAAAGTAGTGTTGTAGTTAAGCTATTGAACACAGATTTATGGCATTTCTAAGAGCTTAATTCATAATCTTTTAAGACTACATGATTTAGTGTGCATGAAGTCTTTGATAAATCCTTATGATGATACACTGACAAAAATTGGACAGCAGAAATACATTAAGTAGGGATGCATGGGTACCCGACCAGATAATTGGCCCTGGCTGAGTACTGGGCTACCGGCAATACTCGGCTCCGGCCAAGCATCAAAGTTAAAAATAGCTGAATCCTGATAACTGAAAATAGCATCTAAGCCCTAATCTTTGTGGCAACTTACGCAGTACTGATAGTTATAGTCAATAATTGGTTTAGTTATAAAATGTGTTCTGAGCAACAAAGACTGACCACTCACTGAAAGTTGGGGATTCAGAGAACAATAGGGGTTAGGCTTTGAGAAGTTGGGGCTAGGCATTAATCAGCATAATGATTCTAAAATGTGTCAACATCACTGTTTCTGCATTTAGTTTCACTGATCTCTGAAATCACACAGAGTTGGTAAGTAATTTTCAATCTTTCTACCTCAATAGATATTAAATTCCAAATATGTAAGTTTCATTAGCTTTCCACCCTATATATATATTGCTGTTGCCCTCAGGCTTTTCAACTTAGTTCATCACTGCTTCTTGCTATCATGCAAAGTTTAATTTTACCTTCTTTGAGTCTAAAACTTAATTTTAACTTGTTATTTTTGTAATTTTTCATTCCAACAGTAAACATCACTAGCTTGGTCTGAAGATATTTTGAGTTAGAAAACAAGGCGGATCATTTCGCAGAGTGCAACACTTCGCTCCACCATGATATTTTGGGGTGGCATATCACCCAAGATGTTTGGAACCAAATCACTGAGAAATCATCTCGCTTCATTTCATAAAGAATTTGCAACCATGCAGAGCAATGAAAACAAGAACAAGATGAGAAAGCATGAAGACGAAGATGCCGCTGCTGAAATTTCCATGGCCAAGAGGAGTAAAACTGAAACTCTCGAGCAATGTCTTCAGAAGATGGCCCATGTGCATCATTGATTCCTCATGCCATTAGCGAGATGATTGTGCTTGATGAGCAACCGTATTTGGTGGTTGAAAATGAATAATTCCAACATCTAATTGCCATCCTAAAGCCTTGTTATAATCGATTGTCCCAACGTCACTTTTTGGACTTTGCAATGAATTTGAAGGAAAATTGAGAATTGCCCTTGAAGAATCTCTCATGCCACAAGTCAGCATTACTAGAGATGCATGGACTTCTGATGGCAACCCTGTGTCCTGTCTCGCTGTAACTGCTCATTGGATTGACAGAAACTGGGATTGACAGCTCATGCTTCTATCTCTTAAGCAGCTCCAAGAGTCACACACACGACTAAACTTGTTGAAAGACTTTCTCAATCTGCATGGGAAGTGGGATCTGCAACCCCAGCATGTTCATGTCATGCTCCAAGACAACAGCCGCAACATCACAAATGCCTTAAATCTAAGCAACATACTCAATGTGGAATACATGGCTCATACCCTGCAACTTGTGACACACCATGGAATACTAAAGCAGAAGTTTGTTGAAGATGTACTCTATTGTGGACGATCTACTGTTGGTCATTTTAAACAATCATCTTCTGCCTCAGAAAAACTAAAAGAGATTCAAGCAAGCATAAATCTTGTCCAGCACAAATTAATGCAGGATGTGCCAACAAGGTGGAACAGCTCTCACAACATGCTCAAATGCCTGGTTGAGCAAAAACAAGCCCTGACGATCTATGCTTCTGACCATCACGTCCGCACCTTTACTCAATCTCAGTAGTCCATAGCTGAAAATTTTTCTTCTATTCTTGAGCCATTCAATCAAGAAACAAGGAATTTGAGTCACCCAAATACCTTTGCATCCCAACAGCAAAGATTTTGAAGAAAAATATTTCTGACCCAAAATTCAATAGTCTGCTCACATTGAGAAATTCTCTATTAGAACCAATGGATAAACGATTTGCCTCCTGAGTGGAAACCGAAGTTTACACAGTCGCAATGTTAAGTGACGTGCATTACAAAGCCCATTACTGTCTGACAGAGATAGGGAAAGCCTAAGTTGCTTTCATTACAACAAACTCATGATCTCTCTGACCTAGAACTCTCAACCGATAAGTCCTATAATGTACTCATACTCAATTTTGTTTCTAATTTTTGTGTATGTTGATTATTTTTTTTGATGGGATGGACAAAGGGAGAACTCGGCCCTGGCCGATGGTTAGTGGCCTGGTACCCGATCCTGGTATTTGGCCAAATTTTACTACCAATGCATCCCTACAATTAATAACTTTCACCAGTTTAAAAATACCAATATATATATTTTACTTCTGTCATATTCATCTGAACATTTTTAACAAATAAACATTGAACTATTGTTTCTGTAAAGATAAAAATAAACAAACTTCTTAGCCTTTTATCTTGCACTTTAGTTTACTCATTATCATTTAACTGTCTATGCTTGGTCTTGATCAAACTGATGAACCTTGTAACCACAAAGAATCTGAATTTTCTAAATATATCTTCATAAAATTTTACAAGTTTTTAATAAACATTACAAGTCTGTTGTACTAAAAAAGTCAAAATTTTTAATTAAGTATTTACAGTGAAGATCCAACTGGGAACTTCCACAGCTTTTACTGAGTCAATATCAGTTCAAAGTGATCTTCCTACTAATAGTAAAAATACTTTTTCATCTTACAGTTTTGATATTTCATTTGCATAACCTCTAGAACCTCCTAAATCAATATCAAATTTTTCAAATTAAAATCTTATCTTTTATCTATTCTTTTTTCTATCCTACGACTAACTGTAGCAAACTAATGATGTACAGTAAAATAAATTGTTCACAATTATGAGATAAAATTAATAATACCTTTCTTTCTTATTCTTCTTTGAAGACATCACTTGGCTATATTTTTCACTTTTGTCTATTCATTATTTCAACTGTTTACCTTTTCACACACAGATTATTTTTAGTTTTACTGCTTAGTTTGTATGATATACAATTTATTCATCTCTGAAACAAAACATTACAGTGGGAACACATTAGCAGGTTTCCATACTTTGATGCACCATGTTCATGAATCTCTGCAATTGAATGCTTAGCTAACTAGCTTTAGTTTTTATCTTTATTAAAAAAAACAAAGTTGTATGCCTTTCAAGTATGCATTTTTGGATATAAGTAATACATAAATCACAACTATAATTTAATTGGCTTTTCAACTAAGCTATAAATAGATTTTTAAAAATCTTTAATGCTATTAGCATCAACTTTGCTTAGAACATACACAATAATCACTTCCTCTGGACAAACATCTATTATTGCCAAATTCAAAATGATGCTTACAAGCTAGAAATAGGAAATAAGCTTTCTATTGGTTATAAACATGAATGTCAAAAGTTAAGCCATAGCTTCTGTTGAATTGAAAAAATTTATTCATATCTCACTAAACAAAATAGTTAAGATGTAGAAAATGTACATTTAACCTTGGAATTATTTACAGATTGTGTTTACATTACTTAGATACCATAGATGCTATACTACTGAAGTTATACAAACTATAAAGGGGAAGAGTTGAGTGCTCGCATGTTACATTTTACTATGAAGACAAAACATTATGTGTGTGTTAGCATCTATCACCCAGAGTTGGCTGACTTGATTACCATAATTATTTGTATGCCAACTGCCCAACAGTATACATCAGCTATTTTGCTTTAGGATTTTTGTCTAAGAAGGGGATAAAAAGTCCCCGATACAGGGAACATTTCAATTTTTTTATAGATTTTTGGTTTCCATCAACCACAGATGGCTGGCTCAATTACTATAAATATTTGTATGGTAACTGGAAAATTCCCAACAGTGTACATGGGCTATTTGTCTTATGATTTTTATCTAAAAAGTAGGATAAAAAACAACAACCCTGAAATAGGACACATTTCCATTGTTTTATAGACTTTTGGCTTTGAATTTAAAAATACAACTACTTAACCAGTTAAATGAGTCAATTATTACCTTCCACAAAGTAAGGTATACAATTAACATCTAATGAGGTGATTAGGAATTTAATAATAAAAGGAAAAGGGCCAGGCCCATACAGATTTAACAAAAACCTTTGAACATTAACTAAGTATAATACATTTTGTAAGTTATTTTGATTTTCATTCTTCTTTAATCTAGTGTACTAAGTTGAATTACATATCTAAGGTCATATCAACTTACAGTAGGTGCATTTTTGGAAAAAAAACAAAAAAAAAAACCACCTTCCAATTAAGGGCTTCAACCTCATACACTTGGTAAAACTCATCCAAGGTTAGGTATCCTGTTTTGCTTGAATCCAATGTTTTGAACATTAAATAGATGTCTCTCCTGCCTGTAAAAAAGAAAAGGATAATAGAAGAGATACATTTTCTAACCTGTGAGGAAATACTGGAATATGGGGAGATAATAAATATTTTATTTACTGTTTTCAAAATGTTTACTTACTTGATTTTAGAGCTTCTTGTTCTTGTCACAAGGTTTTACTGAATTACTTTCAAAATCTAATCAAAGTACTTTATTATCATGGTATACAAATAAACTTAGTATCGAAAGAAAGCTAATAATCCAAATTTTAACAGTACACAAGTTTTAGGTTCTTAATTTTATGAGGCAATATTTTTTATAAAAATCTTCAATTTCCACTAGTATGAGAATTGTGACATTTGCTCTCTAGGTAACTCTTCTTCTCCAATTTATTTAACACCCCTCCAAGAAGTATGAAATTGAACATAAATTACTTATTATAATATTACATATTTATAGCCTTCAATCTTATTTATACACTAGAAATATTATAAACTAGAAAAATCAAACACTTCTTGCTACACCCACCTGTCACATCTTCTTTTTCACAAATTGCCAATAGTTCTTTCTGACATTTAATATTATATTATTGATAACCAACAGAAAGCCAAAGTCTTAATCTATTAAATGATGTATTATATTACCCCGTTTTCTGTTCAGATAGTTGTCCATTTTGCTTCCAGTTCACAGGAAACACATCAATTCGATGAACTTAGCTCAATTTTTAAGGGCTTTTGCTGCATAGTTAGAAAGCCAGAAAACTTGTGATTGTTATAAGGAATTGTCTGCTTTTTTTGCAGGTTATTATTCTGTGTTCTTTGGTGGATTATCAAATTAAATTAAAAATTATTTAGTGTAGTAGTACCATTAGCATAAAAAAGTAAGTTACATTTCATTGATATTCAATAGCAAAAAAACAAAAAACAAAAAAGACCCAGGAAAGTACTATATTTCTTGTTTTTCATATGTATTCATTGTTTATTATTATAAAAGTAGCTAATATATAAAAAGTAAAAACTTTTTAGGTTAGATAAAGTAGAATAAAGAATAATAATAATAACAATAATAAAAATATTTCATGAGGTATACTTGCAAGTAGCCTGTGCATTATTAATTCAATAGGGTAACATAAATTCCATGTTTGCTAATTGCTTTACAAATTTTATGGCAGGAATATTAGTTAGACATGGTTCAAAGAGCAATAAAACCATAAAAATTAAGTATCAACCCTGCCTCAATGGGTCTTCCTATGGTCAGGGGTTAAAGGGCATGTCATTACGTTTGTAAACTTACATTCAAAATTTTATTGAACTACTATTATATGAATATATGTCAATACATTTGGTATCAAATTGTAGATTATAAATAAATTTTTTGTATTATACATTAATTAGTTTCTTAATTTAAAAGTAAATATTAAAAACAAATCCTATATATCAATTTTTTTGTGTCACGTGGTCTGTTGAATGCAGCTGTTGTTCAAATTAGAAGTTTGTGATGTCCAACTACAAAATCTATAGTTTCTTACAAATTAGAAACTCAAACTATTGATATTTACAAGCTAGAATATAATATAAAATCTTTTCTGTTTTCTGAGATACTATTATATTTACTGAATCAACTAAGGTGGCCCTGCCCTTCTCTTGCACTTTTGGAAATACTAGCTTACATACCCCTACTTTGCTCTCTGATGTGTGTATAACCAATTGAAAGCTCAGAATGTCCCCCATATATTTTTCTCAGCCTCTGCCAAGTGTTTATGTGGGAAAACCTTTCTTTTCATGATAGAATCACAGAGGAAAGGTAAAAGATTAATGGAGCTCAAAATATCATATTTCTTTATACCCAAATACAGGTTAGTCTGATAAATTATAGTGGATTTGTATGATATTGATATAGTAATTTATGTTTTTTTTTTATTATTTCCAAATGCATATATAAAACCTAAAATTATGCTTTATGGTTACTTTGGGGGATATGAGCTGGTTGGAATCCACCTACCCCTAATAAAAGGGTTAACAGATGTATACTGATATGAGTTTAAAGTTATTTAGGGTAAACAAATCTAGTTTCATGCTACAATTTGAAATCATTCTATTAAGTTTAAAAGGATAATTTCGATTTATTTTAATTTTTTTCGTGGTTATGAAGTTCATCAAATTGACCAACCTCATATAGAGTTAGGGTAGAAAAAATAACACATAAAATATAAAGTTTTATTAAAAAAGAACAAAAACATTTGAACTTTATTTAGGAGGTTTTAAAGATTATGCAAATGAAATTTGAGGTTTTTCAGATGAAGAAAAGTATTTTTAATCTTAACCTAAAACTCACTTTGCACTTGAAACAGTCAACACTTTGACTCCACATATTCATGGATAAATTTTTGTGAAGATGCATAAAATATATTAGAAGTTATAGTATGGAAACTCTAAAGGTCGATTTGGGGTCAATTTTAGGTCAAATCGACCAAGCCTATAGTGAGAGAGTTAATGGACAAATAAGGACACTTGGAAATTATGCCATGATTCATTACCAAAGTATAACTTAGAACCATAAATGAATGCTTTAAATTAACTTTAGATCTTTTAACTGAAATAAAAGCTACAGAGTCCATTACAGGAAGATGTTTAGAAAAGTCACTCACAAGTCTTAGGTTTTAAATGTCGCATGAGGCCTTCAAAGTGTCTGAAACTGATCCGTGTAGGATGAGCTCGATTAACTAAGAGATGGAAAGCATGCTGACAAGCTTTTCTTCTGTGTAGTAACAGCTTCCGAAACTTGTCTTTTTCAATCCAAGTAAATGTTTCATATACAACAGCCAATGTCTATTAAAAATGTAATGTACACAAGTTAGTCATTTGTCATGTAACTTGCATTTATAAATATATATATCTCAACACACACATACTTGAAATTAACAATGATATAACTATTTTATAATGTAATTTCACAAAAATTGGAATTAAACATTTCAACATTAAGGATAGTTATGAAGAAATTATACTCTTGAACTTATTTAACTGCCAAGAATTATTATTTTGTATAAAAATTAAAAATATGCACAAGTTAAATTAAAAAATTTTACTTGATATAAGAAACATTTTGGGTATAACAGAATTATCATATATTCCAAGGAACAGTACCACTTTGGTGTCATTAAAACCTGGTGGCTGGGAATTTCCACTGGCTATTTTCATTTACAGATCTCCTCTCCCCTCTTTAAATGTTTAAAATTTAAGTGTTTCATCCCTTACAGATCATTGGAAATAAGCAGTTTTCTTAACACATTGATAATTTTCCATGCAATTCATTCTCAGGCTGCTTGATATATGCAACACCTGAACTTGTGTACAAGTGACTTTGTTTTCACTTTTCCAGATAGGATAATGTTGCATACTTTTGCTTGGGACACATGGCCAACTTTTGCAACTCAGTTTTGTGTATGTGGATTATCATCTTTTACAAGATACCACACTCGGCTAACCAAACCATGGCTGAAGTAAAAGTTTACATTTTCCTATACAGGAAATGTATTTCTGATAATACTTACCTCCTTTCACACTTTAGCTTCATCCTGAGGAAATGTTCTCTTCTTTGCCCATCTATGCACTGGTATGAATTCAACCTAGCTTGCTCCAGTCTTTATCCTCATTATATTGTCCCTAGTAATTTTAATATTGTGACTCTCTCCATCTATGTCAATGCACCCTCTATACCCAATCCATATACAAGCTCTCCATTATTCTTTCTGTTTCACTTTTTCAAGACTGCAAGATTATCAGACCTGAACACCAGCTATTTTGGGGATGAAGGGTAGGATAGTGTGAGAGAAGGTAGGTATTGTTGGAAATACATTTTCATAACACGAAAATGTAAACTTCTGAAACACGCTTACCTCCACTTTAACTAAAATCCCACACTGACCAGGTGGAGGGGCCAGTGAGGGCAAGATCTACACAGAAACCATCTGTGTAGAAAAAAACAGGTGTGCAAAACTGAGATACAATAAAGCACACTAGTGGGAGGGTCTGAACTACTTCTGAAACAGGTATGCTCTTAGCCCAGATAAAGTGAAATCTAAACGTTGGCAGTAAAGTCCAACTGGTTACAAAGCCTAAATTGTTTATTATCATGAGATTCGTCAAGGCCCCAACCACACAGACAAGGTTCCACATCTTGTCGTTGGAATTACAGGCTGTGGATGCAAAGCTAGATATAAGGTTTTGTGGCTAGGGCATTGGGACTGCAAAATGATATAACTGTATAATAGGAATATGATATGAAGGGAACCCACACTGAAAGTTATAGAATGTTGCATTTCAAGCTACCGGAATTATAAAGATAAGGCAAGCAACACCTAAATGGACAAACCTCACTCCAACCTGAAGAAGCACAAAATGCAACAAACCAGACTCTGAATTACAGGCCCAGGCACCCAACCTGAAAGTTACAGAATGTCACATGTGAGCCACTGGAATTTTGAAGGGAAGACAAGCAACACCCAATTGAACAAGTCTTCCCCCTAACCTGAAGAAGTAGAAAATGCAACAAACCAAACTCAGAATTATGAAGCCAATTCACTCACTCAACCTGAAGAAACAGAGATCATCCAGCCTGGGATTACAAACTGAAATCCTAACTCCTCAACCTGGGAGGCAAGGCAACACCTCCTGAATTACGATGAGGATGTGGAACAAATGAATTTCAACAAATGGTTCATGGACATGAAAAAGGGTACAGGAGGCAGAATGTCCATCTGAGGTTCAAGAGTAGCTGTTTGAGCAAAGGAAGGTGCTGGAAAGAAAGAAGTCTAAATTCTCACTTGACCACTCTTGATCTCCCACAAACTCAGCCTCAGAGGCAACAGGTGAAAAAGCATCAGAACACATGTAAGACTCTAGTTCTCTGTGTATAAGGAACTGTATGTCATCGTACCCAAAACTCATTCACATTCCTATGTTTACCAATGCCATTTAATCCTTTCTGCAGAAGCATTGGTCCAGTGTATGTCCTGACATTTTACAGTTACATTCAAGTTTTAATTAAACAACTTCATTACAAAAATATGTCAATAAAATTGACATCAGAACACAGTTTATAATTTCAATTTTTAAATTATCTAAGTTTTAATTTCTTAATTTCAATAAAAATTATTTCTAAAAAATTTCAATTTTACTTATGTTGTTTTGTCATATGCAGGAGTTCTCAATTCTCCCTTTCAACTTGTATTGTTAAAAACAGAACAATCATTACCATGCACAACGCAGACATGGATGTATATGTGGCAAAATAATAAATATTTGTACTTTTAAGCTCATGACTGCTAAGTATGTTAAGGGAAGAAATATTTGGGACTACAATATTCTTAATGTCCACAAAACTATAAGATATTCAAAAACAAAATTCAAATTTTAAATGATATCATACTTGCATACCTCAAGAATGATACACCTGGCAAGGAAGGGATTTATCTAAATAAATTTAAATTAATGTTTTCACTATGAGGTAAGTTTTATAAATTTTTTTATTAATTGTAAGACAATTTTACTCATTTAATGAAAACTCATACTATAAGAGATCGATTAATATGCATATAAATTTATGTGTAAAAAAAATAAAATAAAAAGAGAAATACGTGCCATGTTCATAAAAAAAAAAAAGAGAAAAAGAGAAATACGTGCCATGTTCATGATGAAGTACAGGTGAATGATCAGAAATACAATGAAGAATATAGCTGACCAGCGGGAAGCAGCATAAGCTGGCATCATGATGTCAGGAAAGCTTACGAAAAGAAAAAAAATTTGCCATAAATTTTTCTTGACCAATAACATAATTCATCTGCATTTATACTAAGCTATTCCAAAATTACAAATTTTAACTGGTATCTTTAATGAATGTGAAAATTAATTTCAAGTTTATTTTCATTTAATTGCATATAGCATTGATTGCAGAATTTGATGGTACAAGTATTTCATTTTCAAATAATATAACCTGTAATGCACTTATTTATTTATATCTTCAGTTTTATGGTGTTTAATAATGTTATGGTTAATATCTTCATTGAATATTGCTATAGAAATCCTTATTAAGTTAAATCAAAATTTTATGCTCACTTCAATTTTCAGTGTGACTGACTAGAGATGGATCATTGGCATCTCTGTTTTCAGTCACCAGTTTTCAAAATTTAACATTAACTGGCTAATGGTTGAGGGGGTATTTTCAAAAGAGCAGAATGTGCTGATGTAGGTAGTAAAAATGTGTGATGTTTTTTTATTCTCTCTCAAATGTTTCTTTATATCCTTAGAATAAGATACAAAAACTGATCTTCTAAAGCAAATTTTCTGAGATGAAGATGTAGTAATCATACTTTACAGTTTTTTCGTTGTTGGTAGAGGGTCAATCTTAAATTACAAAAAATATGCAAGTCAAATGTTGAGTTTTTTGAATATTGGAAAAAAACAGAATTAATACAAATATTTTTTGAATTTAAACAAAAGTAATAGTAACCAAACAGAAAGTAAATAGTATAAAAAAACAATAGTTTCTTGAATAATGAAATTAGATATAAAACTAGAATAACAAATTAGAAGCTTCAATGTATTAAATAATGATTCTAAAAATATCTTATACAAGTTAATTTCATACAGACATACACTTAACTGAGAAGAAGATTTATACATTTAATGATTTAAAGAACAGAAATGGATATCTCAAAAGGTTTATAGAAGACATGGATAAAGTATACATAACGTAATAGACTATAATATTTCACAATTAGAAAAGGTAAAAATAAATAATACCTTTTTTTCTAGAATAACTTCAGATTGTAACACACAATTACAATTATTTAAAGCTTCTGACCTTTTCACAAATGTTTTAATTCTGTGGTTTTAGTACAATACTTTTGTACCTTCTTTCTGCATGAAAAGCAAATAATTGCAACAGAATGTTTCCAGCAAAGCTTAGGGTAAACAAGTGATCATGTTGCAGGTACATGCATATTACAAGAGCTTTCTTAGTTTCTCATCAACTTACATTTTAAGATTTGTTAGGAATCTAACCTAACAAATTTCTAACTTTTATATCTTAGCTATTTTTGATAAAAAATATATAATGAATAAAAAATGAAAATAAATAAACAAGAAATTTAGCACTACAGCATTTGAGATCACTTGCACTTGAATTCTGTGGTTCAGTAACTGTACTTTTTCTCACTATGTTGGTAGTTCACAAAATTATGTAGTTTTTCAGATATGCATTTTATAACACAAAAATATATCAGGCACTAGAAAAAAGTTTCCCCAAAAAATGATATGATTTATCCGGATTTCTAAGATATAAATAGGTTAAACAAATTCTGTTACTGCTAAGAGCAACAATTTCACTCAACATGCATGAAGCTTTTCTTGTGAACTATAGTTTTTAACTATCAAATATAAACAAACAATATTAAAATTCCAGTACATTAGGATAGAGTGTATAGGTTAAAAACATCCATCAGACAAGTAGACGTGAAGTAGATAATTCATTTGAAAACTATAGAGAAATGCGAAGTAGCTTCTCTGGTAGGTTTGACAAATTTTTTGATATATCAGCAAATTGAGAAGATAAGGTACTCAAATCTTATATTCTTGCTTGTCATTATGAATAGTTTGTGTTTCATATTACTGAAGTTATAAAATCTAAAGGGGAGTGAAAATGTGTCATGTCACACAGAGGATTGAATGTTGCATATTTTTTAAACATTTCCTTTTGAAATTAAGAAATTAATGCTTAGATAATATAAAAAATTGCATTATAAACTATGTCTTGATGCCAAATATATTTAAATTGATAATAAAGTTGTATAATTCAATTTTGAATGCAACTCTGCAACAAGGTTGTGACATGGACAATCTGACCCACCCTTACACATAGGGTGTCCTAAATGGTTTATAAATGAAATATTATTTCTGTTATTTAATTCATTAATATTCACAGTTTAACAAGTGCAAATTACTTTTACACATGTTAATATCTAAATCTAAGGATTTAAAAAAAATATGGTAAAAAGTAGCACCTTTAATAATATTAAACATGTTAGCTTTGGCAAAAAAAGAATGCATAATGAAACATTTAACTAAATTCTTCAAGTAAAAACAAAAACGAAGTTTCTATCCTCAATAATAAATATTTAGCGTGTTGTTGTGTCAATACCTATGCAATTTGTTATTGTAGGTACTTCTAAAATCAACAAAGGTGCTGTTTTTGAAACTATTGTTATTAATTATACCAAATGAAACATAAATTAATTTTCGGTTGAAAGCATGTTGTCTGAGAAGCTCAAATGATAAGCTTGCAAGGTTCTGTACAAAGATATTTTGTATTAATATGATAAAGAACAGAGCTGGACAAAATCTAAAAACAAAACTTTTGCTAATGACAATATAACATTTAGATCAATGTCCTTCCTACTTCACTTTAAAACAAAAACAAATTTTAAACAAAACATCCATGTATACCTCATATCTAACATGCTCTTATTCATATACCAGGTAAAATACATGGCTAGAAATGTTACTGAATGACACATTAATTACGATGCATGATCAGGCAAACAGCATCAGATGTTGCAAATTATTAATAATGATAAGTGTGAGAACTAACAGATATTAATTATTTTTGAAAAGCATTTTTTAACAAGTAGCCTTATTTTTCTAATTAAAATAATACTATGTTTTATATTTAACCCTTTTTTAAACTGGGGTAAATGTGACTGATATCTCTTGATTTTTTTTTCCTTTCTCACAGTGGAAATACTTACCAAGCTACTATACAATTAACCCTCTCCAGACGGGTCACAGGTCAAAAACCATGTCATCACGTCTGTTGACTCGCATTCAAAATTTTATTGAACTACTATTTCACTAATTTATGTCAATAAGTTTGGTATTAAACTGTAGATTATAATTCAAATTTTCATATTATACATTATTTAATATCTTTATATATAAGTAAATATTAAAAAAAACACACCTAAACATCAATTTCTGTGTGTCATGTGGCATGTTGAATGCAGCACTGGCTCAAATTAGATGTTTGTGATGTCAAAATACAATATATATATATACTGTAGTTTTGTACAAATTAAGAACTCAAATTACCGATATTGACAAGCTAGAATATAAAATAAGAACCTCCTATGTTTTCTGTTTGCTGAGATATTGCTCATGTACTGAAGCAAACACAGTGGCCTTGCTCACCTCTTTCCATTTTTGGAAACGGTCCCTTATATACATTTACTTCAATATATGACATGTGAATAACCAATCAAAAGCTCAGAATTTCCCCTAGTGTCTTTCTCAGTAATTTTAAAGTGTTAGGACTCGATATCGTTCTTTCGACCCAAATACAGCTTAGTTACTAAGCTTGATAAATTATAGTGGAATTCTGTGGTATCAATATAGTAACTTATGATATTTTGGTTATTCAACTATATATATAAAACCTCAAAAAAATTATTTCATTTCATATCCTCCACGCGCAAAATTTTAAAAGGCTTAGCAAGCTCCAACAAGCAGCAACTGAGTACAAAGGTTGTATCTAGAAGTGATAATTGTTTGCTTTACTTCTTTATTTGTTTGAAGTTAAGCACAAAGCTACACAATGGGCTATCTGCTCTGCCACTGTGCCACTGGAGGGCTTGTGAAATGCACTAAATAAATATTACAAAATGACATCTATCAATTTGAAATATTTTTGAGTTAAAAATTGCTGAGTGTTAGAATTGTTATTTTTACTTAAATTTTGAAATTTGATATGCAGATGTGCACTTAACACCTGAAAAGTGCTCATCACTTCAGATAGGGTTGATAATCTAAAAAAAAACATGCATTTATAGGGACACTGTAACATTTCTGTAGATAATGTTCCCAAATGTTCACAAGATCATTAAGAATTCTAAGAAGGTGTAGTTGCTATGCTTAACATTTAATGAAGAAACACCACTATAACAAAAAGCAAAAAAAAAAGAACAAGCACATAAAAAATAGTCATTTCCAGCTGAATGTAAATATAGTGGAGAAGGTTTACATTACTTTCAATCAATATTTAATATTTCTGCTAACAGTATTTTACAATAACATAAACATAGTTACTTACTTTGCGGTAGTAAGTAAAACAAACAGGTTGACAAAACTTCCTTGCAATGTTGAGAAATACTGTAAGATACATTTCATGCTATCAGTTTTCAGTGAAATATAGTTACATATACACACATTAATTTGCTTATTCTACAAGTTAGTATAACTCACTTTTATTTAGAAAATCTCAAGTCACAAAATAAATGCAACTTGAAACAATTATCTATTTAATGGGTACAACATACAGAGAACATAAAAATGCAAGCAAAAACAGGTAAAAAACATGGAAATCTTAATCTTGAATCAAACAGGTGTATGGGCATTCAAGTGTAAACACACCAATTTGAGTTTAGATTATCTCAATTTACACTATTTTTTCCTTGTCAAAATTAAAGTTTAACAAGTATCAATAGATAAATATAACTTTACTATTCATATGCACTGCACAGTTTCATTTGGAAGAAATACATTCATCATAAAAAGTTACAACATTATGGACAAGCTTCAATATACTTTTTCCATATGTATTTAAAGCTTTGAAAATGGACTATTGTGTTGCTGTTGTACATTTTGTATATAAGAACACAATCACTTTAATAAAGTTGAAATCCACACTAATGGAACAATACCAAATCTAAATGGAAACTAATTTTGATATTTCACATGTGCTCTTTAGTCCAACATGGTAGTTTTTACATGGTAGTTTTTGCAACCACTTCACTTATCTAACCAACAAAACAGACAATCTGAAAAGTTTCATTGATCAGTGTTCATCGTAAACTGTCGATGGTTGTAAATAAATTCAAACTATTATTATCCAACAGAGATCACAAAGATCAAGATCTATAATAATAAGTATTCTACATGAACTTCAAAATCTTCATAAAATATTAATGTCTAACATATTTTTGTTATAAATGCTTCCATGACAAACACTCTGATCATGCAACTTTAAATATACTTAACAACATGTTTCAAATAAAAATTAACAAATGGAGTACCATAAACACTGTAATGCTTTATAGCTGATTCATGTAATGTAACCCATAAAGCCTTCCAACACTTTTTGTGCATGAAAAATATTTTATATTCTTTTTAAGTCTTACAACTTCACTTTTAGCCTGACACATCCTAAACTAACAAAATGTGTAGTGTGTTTTCAGAGTTGTGATATAATAAAAAGCTTGTCAAAGGATGTCTAACAAATTATAAAGATTCCTCATCTAGTGGTGAATTGCCAACTACTTATATCTAAAAGTTAATCTCATAATTATTAATACATTTTTTACTGAAGTAACAAGCTTAAAAACTAGGTGATGTTACTTCCTGTCCTAAATCTCTAATTATAATATTTCAATGTTTTTCACTGTATTCTGTTGGTATGGATTGTTTTATAATTTGCTTTTCTACATTACCCACTTGCCCTTTCATATGGATATTGAAGTTCCTAGTTGATTGGCCAACGTAAACCAGAGGTGTAGGGAGTGGAAAATTTATATTTATTCTCATTCCATACTGGTGAGGCAGGGAAGGAACAAACTGACAAATTGTTTTCATTCTTATTCTATATCAGGACAGCAGGAGAGGAATTTTTTGTTTTTATTCTTTTTACAAATTGGAGTTAGTTAGGTATGGGATGAAATTATTGAGGAATTTTTGTATTTGTTTAACCCTTTCAGCATGGGATTGGTCCCTGGGACTGACTTTGTAACCATTTTGGGCTTGTTATAGTTTTCATGCTATAACTTTTAAATTAGTAAGCATATTGTTACGTCTCTGTATGTTTGTTTGTTAATTATTCTAAGATACAAGTCCTTTCTTTATAAAACTTGTTTATTCTTCCTCAATACAACTTTGTAATGCACTTAATTTTCACAGTTACACACGCTATAGTTCACAACAATTCACTCACTTTCTATCGCGCTTAGACTTAATTGTCCGTCCCCACAAACTATAGTTCCAAGCTTTGTGTCTGCTATCCTCAGTTCCCGCCGACCGTAATCACTGTCTTTCTTTCTCTCTGCCTGCTTCGTCTCTGTCTCCACTACTGCTTCGACTCCGTCTGTCTCTCTCACTGTCTAGCGCACTTATATACGATAATACTGCCTGTTCTAGACACTTCTAAGACTCTCAACAGGTGCTACTAGCGTCAATTGACTCCCACTGTCACAACACACTAGTGAATCTTCTAGAATATTCGTCACGTGACCCCGCTGTCATAACACACTAGCGAATCTTCTAGAATACTCGTCATGTGACCCCCACTGTCGTAACACTGCCCCTTCCTTAGTATTGTTCGTCTAGAACAATAGCCACTTACATTAAACTAATAAACAATTAACAATAACTTACTTAAATGTACGGAATTTACAAACACGAAATTAAAATTCA
>NW_013669072.1:0-3398 GCF_000517525.1 Limulus polyphemus
ATAATATCAACTATATTATGCCTTTCTTGTTAACCGTGTTTTTCGCTATAATATCAACTATATTATGCCTTTCTTGTTAACTGTGTTTTTCGCTATAATATCAACTATATTATGCCTTTCTTGTTAACCGTGTTTTTCGCTATAATATCAACTATATTATGCCTTTCTTGTTAACTGTGTTTTTCGCTATAATATCAACTATATTTCACACGAGATTTCTCCGTCTTCGAAAATTTAGAGTTGTCCCAAATCTTTATACTTTTATGTGAAAATAGTAGACTTCAATTAATGAAAGTACAAAGAGCACGAATTTGGAGGAGTAGTGTAATAATATTGTTAACAGATCCATTCCACTATGAACCTTTATTCACGAATTTGGAGGAGTAGTGTAATAATATTGTTAACAGATCCATTCAATGAAAGTACAAAAAGCATGAATTTGGAGGAGTAGTGTAATAAATGTTGTTAACAGATCCATTCAATGAAAGTACAAAAAGCACGAATTTGGAGGAGTAGTGTAATAAATATTGTTAACAGATCCATTCAATGAAAGTACAAAAAGCACGAATTTGGAGTGGTAGTGTAATAAATATTGTTAACAGATCCATTCAATGAAAGTACAAAAAGCACGAATTTGGAGTGGTAGTGTAATAAATATTTTTAACAAAGAATCCACACCTGATGAACTATTCCAAAATTTAATTTTTTTTCTTCGAAACAAAGGCACCAGTAATTTTTACAAATATAATAAAACTCTTATTACCAAAGAAACAGCAACTAAAATACGAGTAAATAAATAATATTTTATTATACACGTTTTAAGTTTCTTAAGTCAGCAAAACAAAAACACTAGTTATCGTTAGTGGTGTCGGTGTTTTTTGTTTTTACTGTCTTATATTGCTTGAAAAAAAGTCTATTGTTGGTTCCGGTAAAACAAAACAAAGAAACTAACAACAAACAAATTATTGGAACGGATTGTTGGCGACGAGAATACCGTGTTCAGATATTAACAATGATAAACCTTTTTTGGGAAGCGACTGGTTTTAGGAATCTAAACTTACTATCCCTATTTTACCTCTTGAACGGAATATATCCTTATTTTATAACTGTTTCAGTACAGATAACAGCACCGTAACACCCTGGGGATCGTGGGTTCGAATTACGTCACCAAACATGACTGCCTTTCCAGCAGTGTAGGGGGGGGGGGTAAGGATTAGCTCAAAAGTTGACGGTGGGTGGTGTTGACTAGCTACGTTCCCTCTAGTCTATCACTTCAAAATTATGGTCGGCTAGCGCAGATAGCTCTCGTGTAGCTTTGCGCGAAGTTCAACACAGAAGCTTCTTAAAAAAAAATTCTAATTTGGCCGTATATTTTTTTATTTTTTTTTGTAAAGTTTTATAAATTGAAATAATAATGAAACAAAGAAAAAAAATATTCCTGCGAGAAAGAAATGGTATATAAAATCCAGGTGTATTGACTCAATACACTTAACGACAAAATTACCTGTTTTAGAAATTGGATGTTTCAGTCTACTGGATTTATTTACTGGACTTTTGTATAAGTACACTCTTGTCAAAGTCACGATCTCCGGAGTTTACTTTTTAATTCAAAAAAAAAAAAATTCACATCACATAAAGTTGGAATGTCTTTGTTTTTTTTTTATCTTGATATCATACGTAAAAATAGGCAAACAAAAATCACATATTGTATAAACAGACAGTGGTTATAAAGAAGTTAATAAAAATTCCATTGAGCTCCAATCTTTTACAGTAGATAACACAAATTTATCACTTTGTTTAAGTTACTCAATGCAAAACTATACACCCTGATATTATTTAAAGTTTTGTTTCTTGTTAAATATTATATATTTAAACATTAGAGTTTAGATAATTTTAAAATGTATAATATTATTTACAACTCTCAGTCGGTTATTCAGTTTTAATTGACTGTTTTTCATACTTTATTTGAAATAAGCTCGATAACTTAATTTATCTAACATATAACACAAACAATATACAAACTTAACTTTATCTAACATACAACACAAACAATCTACAAATAGTCAAAAGGCCTAAATCATGTGCTAAAATCATGCTAGCTGCAAATTATTTTTTTCCTTATGTTCCTCTGCATTGCCCATTTCTGGTTTTGAATTCTAAATGGATAAATTCAGAGCAATTTGAAGAGAAAAAAACTTCACATAGCATGATTTTTAACCACGTATTTTAGGCTTACTGGTTTTTAATTGGTTCGTCAGCTCTCGGCGTTAACCCTAATATACAAATAACGTCAAAAACAATTGGAGAGATAAGAAGACCACATACACACACATTGTTGTTGGTACGAGCGTTTGAGCCCAGCACGGCAACAAATCTAGATCTCTATGTCACACATTATATTTTCAATTTTACCTATAGTAAAAATAATATATCTATAATAAACCTGGTAAGGAGCCAAAAATATCTAGAAACATCAGCTAAAACTTACTTGTTAAGGAGGTACTTGGAATTATATCACTTGACAGCATAAAAAAGAAAAGAAGAAAAAAAAAGGTAGATGGCGGAAAAAAATATTTCGTTTTAATCTAATTTTTCATGATATCAAAACCGTTGGTTATTAAAATAAACTATGTTTTCAGATGGTACGGAACAGTAAATATTAGAACAAAGTGATTCGAAAGACACAACTCTACAGTTCGGATGTTTTTAGTGTCGTCGTTTAAATTTATCTTAGTTTTAAAAACTTTACATCATAAAGAGGTGTAATCTCAGTAGCAGATCGTTTGACAACAGATCGAGAGTCTTCCGGTACTACTTCGGGCAGTTTATAACAGAGTATTGAAAGTTAAGTTCAGCGAGTAACTAAAGAAAATAATTATGCACTATGTTCAATGAAATGTGTAATAACATCGGAAGACGTAATGGTATTATAATGCGAACGTTTTAACTCGCTCAGTTAGTAGAAGAATGAATGACTTTTAACCCAAATTTTAAGCGGGTTAAAAGTCATTCTTAGACCAGCTGTAGTTAGGCTTAAAATATGGGTTAAAAGTCATTCTTAGACCAGCTGTAGGCTTGAAGGATGGGTTAAAAGTCATTCTTAGACCAGCTTTAGGCTTGAAATATGGGTTAAAAGTCATTCTTAGACCAGCTGTAGCCTTGAAGTATGGGTTAAAAGTCATTCGTCGACCAGCTGTAAGCTTAAAATATAGGTTAAATGTAATTCTTAGACCAGCTGTAGGCTTAAAATATGGGTTAAAAGTCATTCTTCTACCAGCTGTAGGCTTGAACTATTTTTAACCCATACTTCAAGCCTACAGCTGGTCTAAGAATGACTTTTAACCCATATTTTAAGCCTAAAGCTGGTCAAAGAATATGGGTTAAAAGTCATTCAAAGC
>NW_013669072.1:4087-16844 GCF_000517525.1 Limulus polyphemus
CCTTTAACCCATATTTTAAGCCTAAAGCTAGTCAAAGAATGACTTTTAACCCATATTTCAAGCCTACAGCTGGTCTAAGAATGACTTTTAACCCATATTTTAAGCCTAAAGCTAGTCAAAGAATGACTTTTAACCCATATTTCAAGCCTACAGCTGGTCTAAGAATGACTTTTAACCCATCCTTCAAGCCTACAGCTGGTCTAAGCATGACTTTTAACCCATATGTCAAGCCTACAGCTGGTCTAAGAATGACTTTTAACCCATATTTCAAGCCTACAGCTGGTCTAAGAATGACTTTTAACCCATATTTCAAGCCTATAGCTTGTCTAAGAATGACGTTTCACTCATATTTTAAGTCTACAGCTCATGTTTTCCTACGTCTAGCAGCATTCAATTTATATTGTTTAATGTTAAGTGTATATAAAGATGCATGTTATTGGTAATAACAACAACTTAATGTTTTTTGACTGAATAATTACAACTACAAAAAATTGTATTTATATATATTTTCACCAGGAGACTCTTTGATACGGTTTTGCTTATGGTGTCACAAATTTCATGGACTATTCAATATAGCAGTGTCTTCTGATGACTTTATCATGCTAAAATCGGGTTTCGATCTTTGCTGCGGACACAGCTCAAATGTTGCCTTGCATTATAATACGAAAACAAATACAGCAATAAAAGATAAGATAGCGTTTCAGCCACACCAATTTACAGCAGCGTTATCAGGCAACATTACTTGAACACGATTATTAGTCATTTGTCTTTCGTTATAGTTGTGGAAAAACACTACCTCAGCGCCATCTACGACTAGAGTGCAAATCACAATATACGAGCTGCGAAAGAAAATACACTTTCTAGAAATCATAGTTGTGGCACAAACTCAACCATATTATACACAAATGATAAGAAAAGTTCGAATAAGTTTTCTATTAAATATCTTCTGGTCTTTTTACGTTTGTTTTCTTGGTCTCGAAGCCACAAAAGATAATGTGAGTGGATGGTTTCCTTCCGATTGACCATCTTTTGTCTGGATGCTGTCCCGAAAATTTAAGGACCCGGTAGCCATAGAATTAATATTTGGTGATGGTACAAGTAAGTCAATAATAAACGTTGACGTAAAGTAATAAAAACTTAAAAAAGGCTAGTAGCCACTGGCTTTCTCTTCTTGGCTGTAGGTATACGTCCAAATACACAGTATTTGATGAGCAAAATAAAATCACACACACACACACACATAAAACGCCTTCTACGGAATATTTCAAAATTCTCTTCCTATGAGCGTTTATCTTTCTTGAAGTTTAAAAGTTCAAATAAACTGCCTCACGCTTGTTCCTGTATGCTTTAAACAAAAACCTTTATTTAACTAATGCTTTAGAAAGAGTCCGCTAGAGGTCCTTTTCTCAGAAGTCACGAATAGCACACAGGTAGCAAGAAGATACGTCATTTTCTGCAGAACTTTGAGTGATTAGGCCAATGTTTCACCTGTGACAGAAGATAAAACCAAGACGTATACTTTATTAAGTTAAACGAAAACAACCAAAGTTATTGACACTTTTTAAGGTTAGATTTATGTGAAAGTCTAAACTAGGTACCAACATAACTCAATGATCTCTAGTACGATATTATTTGAAAATAGTGTAAATGTGACAAAAAATAAAAGTATGTGACAGAATATACGCTTGCGAAATTTTCTGATCACGTGATGTAAGTGATCAAGAAAGTGATCTAAAGAGGAACCTCTGTGACACTCTAAAAATTAAAAGCTCGCTTCTTCATCCGCATTTATTCATTATTACACCCCCCCCCCCCAGTGGCACAGCGGTATGTCTGCGGACTTACGACGCTAGAATCCGGGTTTCGATACCCATGGGGGCAGAGCACAGATAGCCCATTGTGTAGCTTTGTGCTTGATTACAAACAAACAAACAATAATTATTACAGTAAGGTTTCGATACCCATGGGGGCAGAGCACAGATAGCCCATTGTGTAGCTTTGTGCTTGATTACAAACAAACAAACAATAATTATTACAGTAAAGAGTAAGGTAAGGTATGAACGGCGACTACTTGCCGAAAAAGTGTTCAATGATAGGTTGATTTGTTTTGAATTTTGCGCGAAGCTACACGAGCTAATTTAGCAATGGTAGCCATTAGGGAAGGTAACTAGTCAACACCACCCACCACCAACTCTTGGGTTACTCTTTTACTAACGAAAAGTGGGATTGACCGTCGCATTATAATATCGAGGCAGCTGAAAAAGCAAGCATGTTCAGTAACGAGGATTCGAACCCGCGATCCGCAGATTGTGAGTCGAGCGCCCTAATCACCAGGCCATGCCAGGTCCCAGCATTATTTCTTCCTAAGCGCTTATGAATATATATATAAACCTGAAACGTTTGAAATTGAAACAAAAATAGAATGACGACGTAACACGAAACCACAAGGTTGCTGACAGCTATTTCCTGTTACACATGATTCACGTTTGTTTAATTCATGATTCCACATGAAGATAGCTTCAATAAATTTGAATATAATACCCATCTTGAACGTTACTGTAGCTTGCTAATTTCTACGTGCACGGAATTTGACCATTACGCGTTTTAGGCTAAGAAGCATATCTCTCTTAACCAAAGGTTTGTTTAGCCTGAAGAATCACGCCTGAGAGCAAAGTAAAAAGATAAAAACGCCACCTATAAACTATCACGCAACTACTAAATGAAGATAAAACCATATATTTAAAGTAAGCCTAAAACACGTTTTACACAGGAAGCATTGTTCCTTTGTTGTTGTTTTTCTAGCATAACAGAAAATATGTAAGACGTTTCATAATGCATAAAAGATAAAACTCTGTGAATAATTTTCTTCATAAACCAATGTTTCATGTCGAACAGTAAACGTTCAAGAACACAAACGTTGGAAAGCTAGATGTGGCGTATACACACAGATATGAATTTGTTTGATCTTATGTTAACACTACTACTACTACTACATCATAATTATCTAAATATATCAAATCTTCAGAGGTAAAAACCTCTTGTCAAGTGATTTCGTCTTGACGATGTACGTCATGTATCTTTGTAACGAAATATTTAGGGAAAATTAATTATATTAATTAATTATAAACAAGTCATTACAGCATCTACTGAGGATTCATACCTGGCAACTTTCTCCGCAATACCAGCTTTGTTTACAGCCAGAACACATAAAGATAGCTTTTTTACCGCATAAACCACAGCGAGGACGTGCCTTCTGGTTGCTTGCTACGTCTTTACTGGAGAAGTTACGATTTTTACCCATTGCCTGTTAAATAAGAGACATTAGAACATGAACTGTTTGTTTTGGATACTCTCGTACCGTTACACAAAAACTATCTGTGTTAGCCATCTTTAAATTTATAGACCTTGTAGTGCACTAATGGACCCAAAGTGGGGACGTGAACCATAAACCCTTGGATTCATAGCCTGAAACACTAACATCATGCTCAGCAATAGAATAGAAATAAAATATATTGAGGTGTTATTTAATTATTTAATCGTGAAAGGCACGTAGGACTGGTGTTTAACTGTAACACGAGTGAATGATAATGATAACACATTGTCTTTGGACAGGATTAACTCCTAGCTATTAGTATCATACAGCTGGAAAGACTAAAGCAAATACAGATTGAAGATAAAGTGAATAGCAAGGCTCGAACCCGGATCTAAAACAATAACTGTTTCATGCAAAACTAGTGTTGTAGAAAATTAATTACAAAGAATGGGAACATAATAGATCCAACAAACACATGATTCGTTATGAGTATTACTAGATACACATAATATTTTTGTTCTATTGAACCACGCACTTCGTTACGGTGAGTTCTACGTTTTGAAAAGCCTAAACTTCTCTCACGTGTTTGTACAAAAACAACAACATCATCTGTCTAAGGAAAGACAACAACATCATTTATCTAAGGAAATACAACAACATCATCTGTCTAAGGAAATACAACAACATCATCTGTCTAAGGAAAGACAACAACATCATCTGTCTAACGAAAGACAACAACATCATCTGTCTAAGAAAAGACGACAACAACATCACTTATCTAAGGAAAGACAACAACATCATTTATCTAAGGGAATATAACAACATCATCTGTCTAACGAAATACAACAACATCATCTGTCTAACGAAAGAGAACAACATCATTTATCTAAGGGAATACAACAACATCATCTGTCTAACGAAAGACAACAACAACATCTGTCTAAGGAAAGACAACAACATCATCTGTCTAAGAAAAGACAACAACATCATCTGTCTAACGAAAGACAGCAACATCATCTGTCTAACGAAGGACAACAACATCATCTGTCTAAGAAAAGACGACAACAACATCACTTATCTAAGGAAAGACAACAACATCATTTATCTAAGGAAATACAACAACATCATCTGTCTAACGAAAGACACCAACATCATCTGTCTAACGAAAGACACCAACATCATCTGTCTAAGGAAAGAGAACAACATCATTTATCCAAGGGAATACAACAACATCATCTGTCTAAGGAAAGACAACAACATCATTTATCCAAGGGAATACAACAACATCATCTGTCTAACGAAATACAACAACATCATCTGTCTAACGAAAGAGAACAACATCATTTATCTAAGGGAATACAACAACATCATCTGTCTAACGAAAGACAACAACAACATCATCTGTCTAAGGAAAGAGAACAACATCATTTATCCAAGGGAATACAACAACATCATTTATCCAAGGGAATACAACAACATCATCTGTCTAACGAAAGACAACAACATCATCTGTCTAACGAAAGAGAACAACATCATTTATCTAAGGGAATACAACAACATCATCTGTCTAACGAAAGACAACAACAACATCATCTGTCTAAGGAAAGAGAACAACATCATTTATCCAAGGGAATACAACAACAACATCTGTCTAAGGAAAGACAACAATATCATTTATCCAAGGGAATACAACAACATCATCTGTCTAAGGAAAGACAACAACATCATTTATCTAAGAGATGTCCGATGGTAAGAACCTTCCAGAAAACCACCTGTCTAAACGACGTCCGATGGTAAGAACCTTCCAGAACATCACTTGTCTAAACGACGTCCGATGGTAAGACGCTTCCACAACATCACCTGTCTAAGAGATGTCCGATGGCAAGAACCTTCCAAAATGTCACCTTTTATCTGTGTGAATGTATTGTAATTTGCTTACCCTGAACATGTTTCGTACCTAGTGTTGATTCAAGGAACTAAAACAAAATTGATTCCCTTAGTGTATGCCCAAAACCTTAACAAATGCTAATTTGCAGAATAAACATTGTGCGCAATGCTTCTTACTCCTGACAAGGAACTATTCCTAATATGTATATCGTAATGAAATATGAGATCAGATATTTATCTCGAGTCAAAAAGGGAGAAATGAAGTGCGGTCCATTATCCTTAATAACATATAATAACATTATCCTTATCATATCCTTATAAATGACCATAAATCATTACCTCCAGTGCTGCATTATAAGGAAGAAGGAAGAGACCGCGCGGGTGTGAAATATTAAACTCAAGCTAACTACTGGCCACGCTCTGCCTTTAAATTTTTAAATCTTCATTTTTAGTAAAAAATGAAGCTTTAAAGAGCAGAAACTAAGCCTACTGGTAAGAATATTTTTTTTTCCAAGAAAGTCAGTTCAAATTACTTGAGCTATTTATTTTCAGCCGAGGCATATCGGCTCATAGAATGGCTCTGAATTGTTGTTTTTTCAAGTACAATGTTTTAGCTCATAGCTCCATCTCTTGATCGATTTGAGATCACATTGCAGCCGCGACCATTGAGGATTCCCTCTTGTTTATTTCCGAATGCACATATTGGTAATAAGCGATTAGAATGTTGCTTCTACTAAGAAAAAAATGATTTAGAGAGGTCTATACTCACTTGGTGTTAGTTATGGCTAAAAATCGGGTTGCGATAACCGTGGTGGGCGTAGCACAGATGAGCTTATTGAGTAGCTTTTTGCTCAATAAGAAAGAAACCCTTTTTTTTTCCTAATCGTGGTACTATAGTAATAATCTAATTAGTTATCGTTTATACCATTAAAAGACTAACAGAAAAATAAGCGAAAAAAAAAACACAAATCATATTTTACGTTTTACCTGAGTATCACGAAAATGATCACTCGGAAGATGCACCATTGACTGAGGGGACGGGTAGTTAAGCATCATTGGCCGTTGCGTCCATGTGTCGTATAGTGGAGCTCCAGTCGAAAAAGTTTGCGGATTCATAGTTCTTGAATCGTTCCCGCGCTGTTGTACCACCTGATGAGGCTGTTGCTGTATTATTGGACGGACTTCCATTCTGGAGTGAGTGGAATTCATCAGTGGTCTGAACAAAGTCTGAGAAGACAAGTCTGGTAAAGTACAGTTTATCATGGCCGTTTCGGGCCGATATGAAAATGGCACCTGCGAAGCAAAGTTTTTAATTGACGTAGTAAAGTTTGGGTTATATAACCTGTGCGAGGCATCAGAAGATGCTCTAACTTGTATTGGGTTATCATGTCTGAAAGAGTGTCTAGGTTCACTCGTTCCAGAGTAACCAGATAGTGAGGGCACTACTAAAGGGTTTACAAGAGTTGGATGGGAAAACACATTTGGACGGACAGTATAGAAGGCTGTCTTCTTGTTCTGGCTGCTTCTCAATTCATTCATCCGCTCTTGTGGCAAAAATCCGCCCTGTTTCTGGACAATATCTCTAGTAAAACACACGTTTGAATTAGGGTTAGGTGCAGAACAACCAGTTATCCTCTCACAAACTTCACAGTGGTCATTTTTATGTTCTCTTACGCAGTTGTGAAGTTTCTGAAGTGACGGAAAAGAATTTGTGACTGAAGACAAGTGGCTGTTGTACAACGTTCGAAGATGGATATTAGGCGGATATGATGGTTTGTCCTCACATACGTCACTTGGCTGGCATAAGTTATTCATCACTGGGGCCACAGTAGCAACGCTTGGTGAGAACGTTTTGTTTTCCACAACGCTCTTTGGATTTTGTTTCTCTGGTGTTTGATCAAATTTGTCATCGTGTTGCGTGGCCCCTGTTGCTTCTTTACTTCTGTACAGAGGTGGCACCAACTGTGGCGATGAAGAAACAGAAGAATACGTTTGAATGAGTGGTGCTGGCTGAGGCCTTACGGGATTAACTGCGGCCGTGGGTATCGTGTGGCAATGAGAAGGCTTTGATTCGCTTTTCCAAACTGGTCCGGAGAGCTTTGAAACGTTGGATGTTGTTTTGGGATCTGTTTCTTGATTACCACTTACAGGATCCGTTTCTTGATTACCACTTACAGGATCTGTTTCTTGATTACCACTTAAAAGACCTGTTTTTTCTGAATCTCTACAAGGATTTCCACTTAATGCATGTGTTTTTTCCGAAGATTCACCAGTACTAAAAACATCATTCTCTGCCAAAGCTGAAGCTTCCTTTAGATTGAAAACGGACGGTTTTGTTTCTGCGATAGGCTGATCAGTTTTGAAGTTTGCGTTTATTTCAAACTTACAGTTCGTATTCATTGGAATGGTTTCTGCATTTAGAGTCTCGGGTTTGAAAGGTTGCTTTTCATCATCTTCCATTTTAGGTGAGTCTATCAGTTTAGGGAAGCATTTTTCCAGCATATCAAGCAGTCTGTGTTTTTCTTTACGAGTTTGTAGCAGCTCTTTATACTCCTTTTCACGCTCTTTGGCAAGTTGGTCTAAAATAATAAGCTCTTTTTTTCTGGTTTGCATTTCTTCTGTCAGATTTCGGAAAGGGTGCCGTTTCTCCATAGCCAATGAATAGTCGTTTTGGTTGTCATTCTTATTAAGCGTTTCATAACTTTGAGTAACACCAGAAAGTCCTGACAAGGTAGCTCCTTTCGGCACGACACCAGTGTTAATTGAAGTAAGGCCTGACGAGACAGCTCCTTTCGGCACGACACTAGTGTTAATTGAAGTAAGGCCTGACAAGACAACTCCTTTCGGTACGACACCAGTGTTAATTGAAGTAAGGCCTGACGAGACAGCTCCTTTCGGTACGACACTAGTGTTAATTAAAGTAAGGCCTGACGAGACAGCTCCTTTCGGTACGACACTAGTGTTAATTGAAGTAGGGCCTGACAAGGTAGCTCCTTTCAGCACGACGCCAGTGTTAATCGAAGTAAGGCCTAACGAGACAGCTCCTTTAAGCACGACATCAGTGTTAAATGAGGTAAGGCCTGACGAGACAGCTTCTTTCGGTACGACACTAGTGTTAATTGAAGTAAGGTCTGACGAGACAGCTTCTTTCGGTACGACACTAGTGTTAATTGAAGTAAGGTCTGACGAGACAGCTCCTTTCGGTACGACACTAGTGTTAATCGAAGTATTTAAAGTTCCGGCTGAGTTAACGTTAGTTAGGGATGGCATGCTGGAAGTGAGTCTTCTTACAGGTTGTTCTCGTTTTTCATCTTCAGTCATGCGACGAGCTCCGCCTGTGTTAGTAAGGTCTTCCGTTCGCTGGCTGTGAACATTCTTTTCATTACTAGATGATACAACGTGCGAATTGTCCTCGTGCAAACCTGGTGACGAAGAAGAAACGTTGTCTTTACTGTGCTGTTCAGCGTTCAGGAGTTGCTCAGATTCATAAATTACTTGAATTTCATTTTCTTCGCTTTTCTTCGCCATTCCTTCGATATCGAGCTGCGAGTCGGCAGAATTTACGCAAACCGTTTTTCGTGCAATAACGTCGTTTCCCGTTTCTTCGAAACTGTGATTCTTCTCGCCCTGTTTTAAAAGATATTCTCCTTCAGTGGTTGTTTTGTCTTGGCATTTGGTGATGATTTCTTTTTCTTTATCTATTGCATAACTCATGAGTCGTTTTCTCTTTAATGACAAGTAACCCGCAGAATTAGACAAACTCAGTGAATCGTTCTCCAAGCGAGATGTTTGTGGTTTGTAAAGACCGTGTTCTGTATAACCAGAACTGTCCTTACTCGAATGATCATTGTTATTATCCAAAGACTTACGGTATTTTTGTCGGAAAGATATTCTAAATGAATTTGCCTTAGAAGGAGGTTCGTCACCGCTCGCGCAATGCAGCATTCCATCACCACTTTCAGGGCTTCTTGGTGAGCTATTATTATTAGACATGTTTTCGTCTGACGTCTGGGTTGATTGAGATTTTAACTCGGTTACTTTATTTGGCACAGCGGGGGTTGCGTCTTCAGTGTCCATTGTTTTAAGAAGCAACTGGACAGCATGGCATTCTTCAGCACGTCCGGACTCATCGGCTGAACCCTGAGATAGTTGATCGAGCATTGGTACCTCTTTAACGCAAATATTCGAGCTTCTCGTGAGCTGGGATTCAAAATAAGAGCCCCCTTGTTCCTTCGGCAGGGAAAAATCCTTCATAAGACTAGGATCTGATTCAGCAGAGTGTTTCGTGTATTGCTGGGAAGTCCACTGATCTCTCTGACGCGCGACTGGTGTACACTCTTTGTAGAACTGGTTGTTTTGACGATCACTTGAAACAGTTTTGGAGAAATGACTAGCATTCGTAGGACGAAGTATAATATTTTGTTCAGCATAAGAGTTAGCGCGCTGCGTGGATGAAACACCACCATAACTCGTAGTTGGTGCGTTGAATTCAGTTGGCTTGATAAGATGACTAGCATTGTGTTCCCTAAGTGGCGGAGAAATTGAATAAAAACTATTTTTCCAAGGCTCTAGGTGAATAATAGACATCTCATTATGTTCTTTAAGACTCGACATATCTAGGCTTAAATGGCTGTTAAATTTGGCTTTTTTTAGTTGCTCCAGAGACCAATCTGCGTCCCGATCACGTCGTTCATCAGATTTAAGACTGTTTAAAGCAACTTTATTACGGAAACAATTCGAACGATCGCAGCCGGTCCCTGGTGGCGGATTTGGAACTTGAAGTTCTAACACTGACGAACTCAAGGTATGATTCTCCGCTTTGTAAACTTGGACTTTTCTAAACGCAGATGTCTTTGATGCGAACTCGTGTAAACCCTCATTACCAATGCGAACGCTGTCTTCCTGCTCTGCGATGGGCTCGTGGGCTGAAGTCACTGTGCTGCCTACTGCGCCCTCTAAGTCACGGTAATCTTTTGATGAGGATTCGGTAATGTATTCTTCTGCTGGACTTGGAGGCATTAAAGGGGAGTTCCTTGTAATGAGGACAGGATCCACCTTAGGACAGGTCGATAGAAACTTCGAGAATGTGCTGCTTGATTCTGCCAAATCTGCAAAATAACATACAAGTTTTTTTAGGTTTCCTCTTAAACTCCTTTCTTCACTGCTAACAAGATGAATTTGCTACTGGGCATAATGCATTAGTACTAACCTTTTAGACAGAATCGTAACAATTTGTTATATACATAGGATGGATTATGTTATGTTAAAAATAAAACGATTATGAAAATTCAAATCAGCAAGTCCAGGGACATTCAAAGCTGACATCGGGTCGCGGGAGAATCGCGTGTATCAGAAGTACATTTTTACATGTCTCGTGTCTTTTCACCGAAAAGTGATTACCTTTCGCAAAAATATATATATAACAAACCTTTCCGACGAAAATTATCCATCCACACAGATCGTAAGTCAGGGATTTAGAATTTCCAACAGGAAGATATTTCTCCTACTTAATGACATTGGAAAACCAAAGAATGTGGATTAACTTGGGGAACCAGGACCATCCAGAAAGAGACATGTAACAAATTTGGCCTCAGCCGTAGTAAGTGAATAGCCAATAACACAAAGATCAGTAGTAAAAGCTTTTCATATACCTCGGGCAACATCTCAGTAAGGACCTTTATGTATAAATACGTCATAAATCACGTGTGCATAAGTTGCTTTCACGACATATCCGATTTTTCCAAGCCCGTTCCCTTGGCTGTGGTTTCGCTAGATAGTAGATAGGGACAGTGTGAATCTCGTTAATCCATTCATGCGCGTCACTAATTAGATGACGAGGCATTTGGCTACCTTAAGAGAGTCATAGTTACTTGAGCAGCTGAAGTATGAAACTGGTATTCATGCTATTCTATACAGTATCCATGAATTTCTGTGAAATTGGAATGTTGAAACAGATGCTAGGAGACCGTCATCCTTGTACACTAGATGGAATATGGAAAGCCTGCATGGAGGTAGTGTGTGATTGGAACATGCAATTATTATGATGAAGTCTTTTGCAATAAAACCTATGCTTCAGAGCTATTGCTAATATGCGAAAACGAACATGGTGAGGCTCTAAAATCGTTTTAATATAATGTTCTCGACCTCTGAATATCTTCAGAATACATTAGTAATATTGCTTCAGACTGTAATGTAACAAGTTTTATGTATCTTCATATTGTATTAAGCTTATAACACATATTTACACATTTAAACTGCGTTTATCTAGAAACAATGTTTAATATAATAATCACAGCATGTACAGAGGGTTGAGTACGTTATATCAAAATGATTTTGGAGCCTCAACACATCGTTACAGTCCATGTCACTACATCCAATCATACTCTATCTAATGAGCATGCATTTTGACCATAGCCTTGCAGCGTAGTTTACTTGAAAAAGGCTACATTTTAAGACTGTCAGGCCCAAAGAACTCCACTCTTCACTGCATTGTCTTTCAAAATCCATTTAGTACACCAGAATAATGGTTTCCCAGTGCCCATTTCAGCAGTCTGTCTACACAGAAACCCATAGATTCTGCATCCCGTGACTTGGCTAGTTTATTTTTGTATGGAATAGAATTAATACCCGTTTCATTCTCCAGTTACTTGAGATATTCCATGTTTGAACAGATGTGTCGTGAAAGCAGCTTGCGTACATGCGACTTGTGTCATTTTTCCAATTTGCTGTTTTTTATATTATTTTGTATACAGTTGCCTGGGACATATGGACGGCTTTTGCCACTAACCTTCATGTTCGTACATTATCACCTGTTATAAAATAACACACTTTGTTTATGACGGCTAAGGGATGACTTGTTGCAGGTCTCTTTGTGGATGGTCCTGATACTCCAAGTTGATCCATATCCTTTTCATTTAGTACAAAGGATATCCCAGTCTTGAAAATTAAAGAGCTTCGATATAAACACATCCTTATGATCTGAGTATACAAATATTTATTTTGTATCGAAAAAAGCTATTACATAATCTTCCTAAGATATATCTAATTTATGATGGAATCGCATTACGTATATGACGCCAAATAATGTCAAAATTCAATCCTGTATGTATAAGCAGAATATCGTATTTATTAATTACCGTATTTTTAGGTGTATAAGACGCACTTTTTTTACTCCAAAATTTGATGTCAAAATCTGCTTGCGTCCTATACACCGAAGGTATGAATAATATATTTATGTATATATACGATATACACAAGACATGTGTAAATATATTTAAATAGACATGCAATGTTTAGTTCAATTGAATGTGTTATTTATAACAGTAGTAGGTTTTTTCTTTTAAAAACATAACTATTTATAATGCTCCCTAAATAATAAAAAAATAAATTACAGTGAAAACAATGAAGATTTTGTAGGTTTTGAACCAAACTAAATAACAGTAAACCTTTTTCTGAGTTACGGTATTTTCTTCTTTTGATGTTTTGAGCTCTTTTGGCTTTAGAACAATATATACCAATTTTTAAAGAAACAAATTGAATTTTTTTTCAATAAACATC
>NW_013669072.1:17805-20416 GCF_000517525.1 Limulus polyphemus
GTGTTTTTCAGTACTTAACAAATCATAGTTATTCTACTCTGCGTTTTTCAGTACTTAACAAACCATGGTTATTCTACTCTGCGTTTTTCAGTACTTAACAAACCACAGTTATTCTACTCTGTGTTTTTCAGTACTTCACAAACCATAGTTATTCTACTCTGCGTTTTTCAACTGTATGAACATGCAACAGAGAGTAAATAAATCCAACAAACAGTTCAATCTAACTCTAAAACTGTCTTCCTACTGCTTTTTACGGCTACATACAAACGAAAAACACATTCCGTTAATGCTCCCATCCCCCAGTGGTTCGCCGATTAATGTTTGAGGACTGTTAACCCTAAAGTTTGAGCTTAAACTTGCAGGGAACTCAGACCGAATAGTCCATTATTTAGCTTCGTACTTAAAAGCAAACAAACAAATACTCCGCACTACATGATATCAACTCAGAAAGGATGTGTTTGTGACGTCTAATAACTCGAATTACAGTAGCTCATTTTCGAAGTGTTACTTTACAACAATGTTGTAAATCTTAAACAAGAGGGAATCCTCAATAGCCGCGGCACGTGAAATTCTTTGAGGTAGTATTAGAGTAAATTAATCTATGAGGCCTTGGGCGTGGTCAATATATCAATTGAAAGGGTTTGGCCTCCTGAGTCCAAACCTGTAATTAGATCTCATATCGGTCAAGAGATGACGGAGCGATGAGCTAAAAGTTTGTACTATATAAAAAAAAAAACAGAAAAAACTCAGAACCATTCTATGAGCCGTTATGCCGCGGCTAAAAATAATGAACTAGTAAGTTGTATTATTAGTATGATCTCTGCAAAATTATTGGTCCGAAAAATATGCTCGACATAGTTTTCCTTCGATATGTTAGACCCCACCCTAGTAGCTCAGCGGTAAGACTGCAGGCTTACGACGCTAAAAATCGGATTTCGATGCCCGTGGTGGGCACAGCACAGTCAGCCCCGATACGCTAGGTGTGGGATATTTTACAAAATATTTCTGAATGAGGTTTATCGCAGAAACTCGAAAAGCATAGACGTCACTGGTATTTTCTTATTTCAAATCACATGAGCGATTGCTAAATATTTTTGGTAAATGCTAAATTTGCATAATAACGCATTCCTTTGATCTATTCATTCTACATTCGCGTGCGCCGTGTACACGCAGACAGCGCAATATTACTTAGTGTAGTTTGCATTTCGCGCGAAGCTACGCTAGCCGTCCCTAATTTAGCAGTGATAGAATAGATGGAAGCAGTTAGTCAACACCACCAATTATTTTACCAACAAAAAAGTGGGATTGCCCGTTACATTATAAAACCTCTAAGGTTTGATGGGACGCGGATTCGAACCCGTGACCCTCAGTTTGCGAGTCGAGCTCACTAACCACCAGCTTAAGGTTTGGAACGTTTGTTTGAAGTTAAGCACAAAGCTACACAATGGGCTATCTGTGCTATATCCACTACGGGTATCGAAACCCGGTTTCTAGCGTTGTAAGTCCGCAGACATACCGCTGTGTCATTGGGGGCGGTTTGGAACGAATAATTTGATCCATTCTCTGATCGCAGAATTTAGTTATTCAGTGAAATATTTCCTCATCCTTGACTCCATTTCGCTGCTCTTGTTTTATGGAATAAAAGAGTAATGCACGGAAGAGTGAAGGAAATCCTCACGGATCCGAGATCACGATTTAGGATCATTCGTGTGGGGGGGGGGGTAACTTTGTAAGAAACCACACACCACCCCTACCCATATTTATAGATAGAGGGCGCCATCATTTACATATAGAGGAGTAAATTTTGTGGGTCCTTTATACGTCAAGATGGTAGACAAGCAAACTGGCAAGATGTGGATTCGTTGTGTAATCCTTTTATGGAAGTTTTTCCGGAACTTACTTCCGCTGCATACTTACTTCCGCTGCATACTTACTTCCGCTGCATACTTACTTCCGCTGCATTTCTAAGACACTTTCGGAGATTTACCGTTCGTAGATCTTTCTCTATTGTTATACTTTCTGACATGTATTAAACCTTCATCAAGAGAACCCCGAAAAACCGATAAATGTAATTTTACATCAAATGGTCGTATAATTTGGAGAAGCCATCTTGGTGAGTAAGGAAGGACTATTTATAATGTTGGAAACCTATATGTGCTACATAAGTGCATATTCTTTGACCGCCGATTTTTTTTTATAGAATTGAGTAGAAAGAGAGTATGGGTGAGTAACGGCCCTTCAACATAAATTGTTTATGTAAGTTTCCTTTATTAAGTAGTGAACTTAAAAATAGCCTAGTATAAAGTTCAACAAGGAACAAAGTGTATTAATAGTACATATCCTATAACTGTATGAAAGCGATCCGATATTATAACACTCTTTACTTTACAATACGATTCTTCGTTTGATAAGAATATATACATGTATATTGTGACTTTTAAAAGCAACAGTAACAACAACAAACGTGAAAGTTTCAAAGTACAACACCTCTTCTTTTCATTTTTAGATAAATACCTTTTTGTGCAATAATAAATGACCAAGTATTACCATATCAACAAAAAGACCAATTTTTGTGCAATACTAAATGACCAAGTATTACCATATCAACAAA
>NW_013669072.1:20503-26556 GCF_000517525.1 Limulus polyphemus
ACCAAGTATTACCATATCAACAAAAAGACCATTCTTGTACAATAATAAATGACCAAGTATTACCATATCAACAAAAAGACCAATTTTTGTGCAATACTAAATGACCAAACAAATAAAAAAGAAAGTCTTATATTTTTTACTCACTCTTTACTTGTGCTTTTTAACAAGGCATTTCTTTTTTTCTATTTGAGAAGGCCGCAAAGCATTGCTGGAGGAACTTAGCCCAAAGTATACAGGGAAACTGTCTAAAATTATCGGTGATTTGTGTGACATTACAACGCAATAAATCCGTTCTTACCGATCCTATACTACGAGATAAATAAAAGTATAATGGCGTCTCAGTTTTCACAAACTTCTAGTTATTAACAACCATTGAACAAAAAGTGGGTTAACTTTGTAGACCTGATAACGACGAACGGGTGGTGTTTATAAGATAGAAGAATCAATCGTGCATATCCCCCGATGGGACAGCAGCAAGCCTACGTTCTTACAACACTTAAATCCGGGGTTTGATTCCCCACAGAGTAGATAACCCAATGTGGCTTTGCTTCAAAATAAGCAATCAGTCGAACATGTTAACTATAAATGCTAGACGGCTTCGTTTTCGCTATACGCGCATATCTTTCTGTAACAATGACTTCGCAGGATATCAAGTTCCATTATATAAACTTCATTTTACATACCTTTTCAGGTTACTGGCTCCGGTAAGATTGTTTGGTTTATTACTTTTCATTATATCCATAGTCATCTTCCGTTGAACCTAAAAAAAAACGACATGGTTTTAGTTACAATCCTGGAATTTGCTTAGTAATACAGTGTTCCTTATGACGTAGTCACTAAATCATGTACAGTAACGTCAATATGGTTTGATTACCCATCTCTCCATCTATTATGTTCACCTCCAGAAAAACTTTGATGAATCTAATTTTAGTACATATATATATATATATAATATAATTAACTAAAAAAGTTACAAGGCCAAATATTTTCATATTTGAACTGTATTTATTGTATTTATGGCAAAGCTAATAATGCTATCTGCTGCCGTCCCTAATTTTGAACTAGTGACCAGAGGGAAGTCAGTTAGTCAGCGCAACATTCTAACGTGAACCACTTACGCCAAGGGCTTGGCTGTAACGTAACCACAGCTTAATATGTGAGGTACATTTTGTGGCATCATACAGGTTCGAACCAGATTCGCCAGTGTTACGAACTGTTCTACCACAGGGAATTCCATTTATGGTCTTAATGATTTATATAAGTATTGATCTCTCACTAACGCCCCAGACAGGTTAAAGACGAGTAAAAGATATTTTATCAGCGGTAACATTCGTGGTTAGATTTCCGCGGTGGGCACAGTGCAGATAGCCTATTGTGTTGAAACAAAGTATTTACTTCTAACACACACATCTTTGAAAGAGATGTTCTTCTAAGTAGTTAGTTCATTTAACAACTTTTAGGACTAAGATAAAAATGAAAAAGAATAAATAGCATTGTTTCACTCTACCTCTAACACTGAATCTTGTGGATGACAATAAAACCAAGGAGGAGGAGAGATCTCGGTTTTCTCTTGTTTCCAACTGTGTTGATATTTTGACGACATCGGCTGGCCAGAAAGGTCCTTCGGTGTATGTTGGGCTGGAGATTTGGTAATTTCTTGTCCTAAAGACGTTTCCATACCAACAGGAACTTGTTTATAAAACGTAAAATGCGAATCCTTCCCTTTGGATTCATCTCCGTTTTCAACCGATTCTGACCTATTGTGGATGTCTTTGGATTTATCCTTTTCAGCAGAAATGGCAAGATTGGGTTCCGGCTGCTCGGATCGTTCTGTGCTCCAATTTTGGCTCTTAGCTGCTTCGCAAAGTGTCTCTTTGTCACAGTGATTATTGGTGTCAGCATCCATTTTGTGTCCAGGGCCATCATTCCTAGTGTTATTCAATTTTTCTGATTGGGAAATGTTTTTTATTTTGTCTTCGAGCCAGTTGAATCCAGGTAACTCTCGAGCTAGTCGTTTTAATGGAGCTTCGTCGTCATTTAAATGCCACCGTAGCTGTTTTGTTCTCTTTGAGGACCCACATTGGTTATTATCCAAACCTGGTAGATAAGAAAGCCAAACAGTTACCCACGATTAAAGTAACGACGCCTACAAGTGATAAGAAACCTACAATATGTCTGTTCACGAGAGAAAACAACTTAGTATATATCGAGATTCAGACTGCGTAATATTCAAAAGTGCTGACTATACATTCAAGGAATTATGCATCAGCATTATGAATTGTTAATTAATCAATTCTTAATTATATTGTCAGTAGCTTTATATCACGGGTAAACAACACGCGACTGAAATATTATAGCGTTCCATCTGAAGATTCTGGGCTTTCTCAACTTAACTAACAGGACTTCAAGATTACCTTCTCTGCACCTTCACTAGTACCACGGATAAAAGCGTGTGTTGACCAAATTGGAAAAATTTAGAGGACTTGTGTGAAAATTCGTTAAAAACATACATTTAGCAGCAAAATATGTTGTTTCTGAATTAAGCTGATAATTCATCTTGGTGTTAAACACTATTTGTACAATGTAATACGACCAGGAAGCACGCAAAAAACAAACTGACAACTCTGGTCCTTGAATAATAATTAAATGTTGTCGAACATAAACTTAATTACTCGCGGTACATATGTTCATCTGGTAATAACGTCGGGTTAGACTTAAATTTTGTGCATGGTTAAGCAGACGCTCCAAAACGTCGATGTTAACTAAGTCTTAAAACAAATCCATTGAAATTCTAAAAAGAAATTAAACCTGGATCTTTTAAACCTCGGTATATTAGCAATACACCGTCCGACTCAGAGAATTTTTAGCCGTGGCATAACGGCTCATGGAATGTTTCTGAGATTCTTTTTCAAACACAAACTTTTAGCTCATAGTTCGATGACGAGGAACCCACTTTGAGACTAATAATGCTTGGAGACGGCTTGAATGGGTAATGAAGAAATACTTTAATATAGGTTTGACATAACAGCAAATGTACAACGTTTCTACAAGGTTTTGTCATCATCATAGCTTCATCTCTTGACCCATTTGAGATCTAAATCCATCCGCGGCTATTGAGGGGTCCCTCTTGTTATTACCAATAATTACAGCATAATGCAAAATTAATTGTTCACAGATCATTACTTCACCAGTCAAAGAATTCTTGACTCCACCAATAAATATCATTCAGAATGCAGGTTTTTGTTGATATTAATTTGCCTCACATAAGAAGAGATGTTTAAGACGTACCCACACAGGGATCCACTGAACTGTGAACTTATTTACCTTACAAAGGTTTTAAACACGTTTTTCTAAACTATTTATTATGTACCAAATTTTTTAGGGATTCGTGAATTTGTCTGGTAACAGGGTCGCTAATAACAAAAGGAATATAAACAAAATATTATATTAATTCAACTATGTACCGCTAGGCTGCCCTATATATTTTATATATAAAATGAGTGATTTCAACGAGCATTTGTGGTCATCTTTTTCAATAATAAAAAAACAGCAACATCAAGTTACTCAATATGTTGACCTCACTTATAAAGAACGGTGTAAAAATAATTCGGTAATTTGAGGATTAATCTGACTTTTATTGATGAAAATGTAATTTACAATAAAAAAAAGGTCTTATCGGTAGCATCATTGCCTATTATCATTAACTAACTAATGTTTACTATATTTTACAAAGAAAATGACATATAATTAATTAAGCACTTAATGAAAATGTTCAGTTTGTTATTATGATGGAGGTCAAACTTTACATACACGTAGAATGGCTTTAGTTCCAGGTTAAAGCAAATACTGACATATACACTCGAGAGTATTAACCAATGGATTAATTATCTAACAGTGTCAAATTTAATCACTTCCTATATATGTGTGTGTGTATTATGCTTAATTATACACTAATTATTTTTTCATAACAAATTAATAACTACCTACAAATAAACTAATGATGTTTCAATTAATTCAGGACTTACCTAATTTATCTATTATATTAATAATAGGTTTTTGCCAGTCCTGAAAATGCGCGCGCATTTCATTTCAACATACTCTAGTAGACATTTTGTACAACATATTAAAAGCTTGGCATAGTTTAAAAAAAAAAAGGGTCTAACGGTAGGTCGTAGAATAATATTATAAGTTTATTTACTGATAGTATTAAGTACGGTAAAGATTAGCCCTAACTAAACTAAAGCAAAAACCGTACACATGTTACAGTGTTTATTTATCTCTTTATCGAATATTTACCGTACTTAATAAAGGCTTAACTAATTTTAGGCCTAAGACAAGTGGACATATAAATTTCGGTGTCTGAGATTATATATGTAACGAAGAACTGTTACAATAAAGATACTAATTTAATTGTAAATGTTTTCCGGGTCTCTGCTCGTTTTGTAATAATTTAAATACTCCAACTTTCACAAGTTATTCGCGAGACACGAGCCGTTAATGATACATCTATTTTTAATTATGCATCTTCAACAGAAGTGAAATGGAACATCAGCTAAGCCTAGATGTTTCCGACTATAATGAATCAGCTCAACAGCTGTAACAGAAGTTGAATTATAATGCTTACGATATATTCCATTAAAATGAATTGGCGTTATGCATATAAGCTGTATCTTGCCATCAGTGATGTCTACGTTCACGTGGAAAGGGAGAACAGTAATGCTGTTAGAATTCTTACATAATTTTTGCTTTTACAAGTAAAACTGTGTTGTGCTTTGATTATTATCATCATCATACTCGTGTAAAATTAGTAAATCCTGATACAGGGTTGACCCCGGAAATATGAGAAAGCCGTCCATAATTTAATAGTCATAGACTAGAGGAAAGGCAGCTTGTCAACACCACCCACCGCCAACTCTTGGGCTACTCTCTTATCAACGAATAGTGGGATTGACCGTCACATTATAACACCCCTACGGTTGAAAGGGCGAGCATATCCGATGTGATGGGATTTATGAGAAAGGACACATCAACACTTATCATATGAAAATTATGAAATATATTAATGGACTATCTTTGTTTTGTATTTTTAGCGTTATAAGCCCGCAGACTTGCCACTGGGTGTAAAAATATAAATACGTTTAATTAATATACCACTATTAATAATTTGTTTAAAATTTTCCGTTTTAAAAACTTATTTTCGTTAAACCTATTTAAGCCTATTAAATTAGTTAATTCTATTATACGATAAATTCTAAACCAAAGTTCTGCTTTGTGATTGATTCTTTAACAACGTTTGTGTGTGTATGTTTTTTTAAAGGAGTAATTCTGGTTGGCTGAATAAGTTTTTCGTTAGAATTTTTTTTTTGTTTTATCGTGTTTACGCGAACTATTGTCACAAATATTTTTTTTTAGAAAACATTATAAATATTTCTATTTGCAACTGAACCACAACATTAAAAATGTGCCTGTGAGTCATTATGATATTATTTATCAAAGGTGCTCAAGAAATTTAGGGTTTAAAATGTAATGTTATAATGTTAGAAAAGTACCCGTTCTACGCGTGGTATTAATCTCTCTTTCTTTTAGCATCGGCTTCGCGTATTTTTGATACAAACTTCCTTATTTTTGTTGAGCCCACATCCGCGGCATTAAGATGATGAAAGTTAAATGGATGCCAAACTCGAGCCGTTTATTCGGTTGATCATCAATTTAAACTCCATCATTGAACTGGCTACCCAAATTCCTCTACCAAATTTCATCGAAACTGGTTCACCCAGTTCCTTACAACCAGACAGATATATAGATTGAAATATCTGCTGCCAACTAAAAACTGTCACCTGATAACTGTAACTAATAAAGAAAAACATAAATATAAAACCAATCAGTATTCTGTTCGAATATCACAAGGATTAGGCCTAGTTTAATAATCGGTATTTATTGTTATTTAAGGAACATGTTTTAATATCACCAGGGGGGGGGGGGGGCTCTTAACTTGAACTTTTTTTGGGGTTTTGTTAAGCAAAGATGTAAAAGAGGGCGAACTGCGGTTTCCC
>NW_013669072.1:26566-30103 GCF_000517525.1 Limulus polyphemus
GGGGGGGGGGGGACCTGTACATTAAATCTATTTGGGTTGTTGTTAAACGCAAAGCTAGACAATGGGCTAACTGCGTTCTACCCACCACGGGTAATGAAACCCGATCTATAGCGTCGTAAGCCCGCTGTCTTGTCGCTGATCCACAGAACTGAGAAATTAGCGTTTATGACAGATTATGAATACCTTAATGGACACTTTTTAATAACTTCGTAATTTGTAACAAAACAAACGTGACAATAAAACTAACTGCAATGAATTTACAACCAAAAACAGTTGGAATGATTTTTTAAAAAAATGGGTGGTAGGTTGTTTACGCAAGAGGATACTACTGTTCATTGGAAGCACTTTGTCAACCTCCAAACGATGTACTAATAAACCTTAAAATGTTTAAATTATTGTATTTTTCTAATTTAACAAAGTATCATTTTAACTCCTATGGGAGTAGTCTTTGCTCCAGAAATTCGTACTTCAGCTACTATCACATAAACTTGCAAACAGTTTTCCTTAAATATTTACTCCTACCTCCTTTTCAGATAACAAAAGTGATTATCTCTTGAGGGTAACCTTTACCTCTGATTACAGTTTGTTGTTACAATGTAAACGTCGAAGCGCGTGATTAGATTTCCGTTGATAAAGCGTCTTTGATGGTGCATTTGGGTTTTTGAGAAGTAGGCTCATAAGAACAGGAAAAGGAAATGGGCCTATGTACCTTTGTTTAACATTCACGGAGTAAAATATTACAGGAGTCTGTAATTTGTTATTTCCAAACTCCGAAGACTTATTTTCAAGACCAAACCGTAGTACGTCATTTAGAAAAAAAACTGGTTAATTTAAGACGAATAACTTTTAAAAAAACACATCAGATCGGCACGCCTAGTTAAAGCAGATGATAATGTACAAGTTATCCTGCGAGATAAATATTACACCAGTCCATACTGTTTGCATTAACCCGTCAACCCTTGCTATGACATTCAAAAGTGCATATTATGCAAAATTTATAACTCATAAATATAAGATCTTTTTTTGATTTCAATTTTTAATTTCTGATAAGCCTCTCTATTTTGTTTTTAATGCTTTCGTTCGATATACTAGCCTCATGAGAAGACTTATTACTTTGTTTCCGTTAATATAGGCCCACTTGTGGGACAGCATTAACTTTACAAACTTACAAGTCCGGGGTTAGAGTCCCACGGCCTTGATTGTCGTATTTTATACCCAAACGTCCCACAACATCCCTAAAAGGCTTGATTGCTCTCACGGTTAAAAGGGCGAGCATGTTGTGTGATGGGATTCGAACACACGAGTCGAGGGTCCTAACCACCAGTTCATGCCAGGACGTACTCTATTTAATATACTACCCAGCGTGGCGTTTTTTGTTGATTTGTTTTGATTAGAATTTTCAAGTTTTGATTGAGAACAATGTAGAACAGGATAGTTATAGCGTATTTTGTTGATTAGGATTCTAATAGTGATTTCCGTTTCTCATAATTATCCCTAATGTCAGTCTTTTTTCTTTAACCATGTAGACATTGCATGTAATCCATTCCTGCTATTGGATACTTCCTATCATTCATATCGTAAGCCTCGTATGGATTGAAGTAGGTATTTGAAGTTAGAGAAACGTCTAAACGAAAGACTCTTGGAATTATGTCGAGACTGTAAATTATCGGTCAGCTGGGAGTGACCACGAGTCTAACCCTAAAATTAACATCTGCCCACTTAGTTCTCCAAGTAATTGATGCACTCTCACACTATCTTTCTCTCTGTCTCTCTCTCTATTTGTGGTTTTTGTACGTAAAGATCATTCATAACATTTTCTAATTGTTTTCAAACGAGACCCAAAACTCGACCGCTTCAGGAGAACAGTGAACTATTCGAAAGCGCTCGAGTTTTGGGTCTCGTTTGAAAACCATTACAACTTTTGTATGTGATCTGGTGTGCTAACTTCTTAATCAGAATTTTCTAATTGTTGCCATGGTGATCTGCTACATATACGAGTGACGTCACTGAAAACCACTTCACTGACTTTCACACCTTTCATCTGTTACTCATTAGTTGTTGTCATGGTGATCTACTACGTATATGAATGACGTCACTGAAAACCACTTCACTGACTTTCACACCTTTCATCTGTTACTCATTAGTTGTTGTCATGGGGATCTGCTACGTATATGAATGACGTCACTGAAGACCACTTTACATCTGTTACTCAATCTCAATCCACCCCAAAAGAAAGGCTTCTGAACACACTCGAGATTTCGAGATTGTTATTTTATTAATCTTCCCAATAAATTATTCAATAATGTAGAAGTGTAACTAATAATTCAGGCGAGTCTGAAACATTCGATAAAATGAACGTTCTGTGATTATTGGTGGGATCAGCAGCCCGTAACGTATAACCATTAAAGAAACCATTATTATACACAATAATCTATTTCGGTGTCTGGGACATTACTGTCAGTCATGTATGCTGTTTAATTACGTGGATTACAGGGGTTTTGTTTCGCATACGTTGTCATTATAATGGGAAGAACAAGAACTAGCTATTTGTTAAATGATCATCACAGGCCCTCTATCAGTCACCTGATACAAATAATTACTACATGACAAAAGGGTGCAAAGGGCTGTCTTATGAATGAAAGCTAATGAAAACACTGATGAATGATAAAGACTGGGATTCGGAAATTCGCAGCCCAGGTTTACATAACTTAGAGCACGAACGGTAAGGAACCACCTCGTCATTCAAGGTTGTGCTTACACACAAACCCACTCTTTGCTAGTCAGGCAACTCTCAATTTCTCTCTTGAACTCCTGTAATGTGTCACGTCAGCAACTCATTTTATAAACCAATCACCACGTTCAAAAAATAAAACTGTATTAACTGGAGATTATCGTTTCCAAATCTTAAAGCTTGTGTCCTCTTCCCCCCTTATCATCGTATGGGTTCAGCACAAGGAAAGTTATCGATCTCTGGGGTAGCCTAGAAAATATCACCTTTCTTTTATCGATAAGGTCATATACACGATATTTACATCCTCGGAATCACCCTAGTAGTCCTCTCTGAACATTTCCCAATAAGTCAATATCCTTTCTCAGATAAAGAAACCAAAACTTCTAAATGAGGCCTAATCGGTGATATGTATATAGAGATAATTGTATCATTTGAGTTTTAATCAATAGGCCTATAAATACATCCTAAAATTACATTAGCAACAGAGCACTACTAGGCCTATAAATACATCTTAAAATTACATTAGCAACAGAGCACTACTAGGCCTATAAATACATCCTAAAATTATATTAGCAACAGAGCACTATTAGGCCTATAAATACATCTTAAAATTACATTAGCAACAGAGCACTACTAGGCCTATAAATATATCCTAAAATTACATTAGCAACAGAGCACTACTAGGCCTATAAATACATCCTAAAATTACATTAGCAACAGAGCACTACTAGGCCTATAAATATATCCTAAAATTATATTAGCAACAGAGCACTACTAGGCTTATAAATACATTCTAAAATTACATT
>NW_013669072.1:30889-32921 GCF_000517525.1 Limulus polyphemus
TATGGTACACTCTTACAGTTAAATATTGTATATGGTACACTCTTACAGTTAAATATTGTATATGGTACATTTTTACCATCAGATTTTATGAACGATACACTTACTGTTAACAGATAGTGGAAAAACAAAACAGATTCTTAAAAGTTAAGTCCAGTTATGTATGCAACCAGGGTGATTGTTCAGCTTAATCTGTGTTATTAATTACTTACTGGACGGACGTTATGTAAATTTATGATTCATGAAAGGTTATCTTAGGACATTAAAAGTTGATTCCCTTATATGTCATTGTTAAAAACGTCCATAAAAACTGCAAAACGTAAAATGTGAAATCGTAAGTTTGCATGTATCTCCACATGGACCCAACAACCCTTCATGCCAAATTTAGTGAAGATCCATTTACAGGGGGCGAAGTAATGGTAAAAAACGCCCATAAAACCGCAAAATGAAAACTAAAAATTTGTATGCACCCCCGCATGGACCTAATGAACCTCCATACCAATTTGGGTGAAGATCCATACACAGGAGGTAAGATAGTTGTGAGAAAGGCCTATAAAAACCGCAAAGTGCAAAATTGAAAATTTGTAGGTATCTCCCCATGGACCCAACAAACTTTCATACCAAATTTGGTGAAGATCCAACTGTAGGGGGTGAAATAATGTTTTAAAAAACGCCCACAAAAACCGCAAAACAAAAATATTCAAAACTTAGAAAATTTGTATGCATCTCCCCATGGACCTAATGAACCTCCATACCAATTTTGATGAAGGTCCATCCACACCCTGCGAAGTAGTTACATGCATACTATTATATTTATATAGATATGTACATTTACGCAACACTTTGACGTCAGTAACAACTTGAAAAAGCAACTGGGCGTTGCATAGTCTACTTCACGTTACTGAAGTACTGAAGACAGTTTACTGTTTATTTGACTAATTTCTCATGAATGTCTAGTAGTTTCAGGAACCAAGTTTGCTGCTTCTAAGCAGAGTGGATCCTTGCGTTTCTAACAAGGAGGGTGAGAGGTATGTGTTTCTGTTTTGTTTCATGTGTTTGCGCAAAGCTATACAATGAGAACCTGCGCCAGTCGTCCTAATTTTGATATTGTATATTAAAGGGAACAAGTTAGTCAACACCATCCACCGCCAACCTTTGGGCTATTCTAGTGGGATTTGATTATCACCTTTATAATACATCTACGGCCCCAAAGTGTGGAGCACAATTTTTTTTTAGTTGGGAGGAGGAGGAGGGGCAACGGGACGCGAAGAAGGATCCCTCTTATCCATAGTCAGTCATACTAACTATTCTTCAAATAGGAAAATTCTAGTTGTTGTTTTGTTTCGATGATATTTTTGAGGCTTATTTATTAGCATTAATAATTTAGTGTGTCTAAAACTTAGGTACCTCGGGGGCCATGACAGATGACGTCCACATGCGGAACCAATCACCATTTAAATATTTATAGTTGAAGTATGAACACTAGTCATCAACATATTATCCAAAATGCTGTCGATATAATTACTACATCTAAAGGTTATAAGATAATATTGACGACTGAATTTATGTTTTAGAAGTAATATGTATATATATATGTGTGTGTATGTGGACGAAATGAGGGTCTGTTTGCATCCTAACTCCTTCGAGCCTATTGGGCCAATCTCAACAAAAATTAATATGTAAACACTATGAACTATGGGGGAATGTCCTACAGGGGTCAAAGTTGAACTTAACTCTATTTCTATTATGTAAAGCCTGTTGGTTAATTACTCCCAGCCTATTGAGTCAATCTCAACAAAAATTAATATGTAAACACTATGAACTATGGGGGAATGTCCTACAGGGGTCAAAGTTGAACTTAACTCTAAACACTATGAACTATGGGGGAATGTCCTACAGGGGTCAAAGTTGAACTTAACTCTATTTCTATTTTGTAAAGCCTGTTGGTTAATTACTCCCACCCTATTGAGTCAATCTCAACAAAAATTAATATGTAAACACTATGAACTATGGGGGAATGTCCTACAGGGGTCAA
>NW_013669072.1:33544-39633 GCF_000517525.1 Limulus polyphemus
GCATTTAGTGATAAATATCTCATTCTAGTAAACTGTGCCGAGTTTGAAGTCTTGAAGTTACCCTTAAGTGTTATGTGTTTATTGCTTTAGTGACAAATATCGCACTCTAATAAACTGTGTTGGGTTTGAAGTCTTGAAGTTACCTTTACGTTACTCTTATATATTGATTAGTTAAATAAACTCTTTGCTATATTATATTATCTTTATTCGGCTTCAGTACAGGAACCTTAAGTTTGTTATGAAAAACAAAAAATTTTGTTTATTGAAATAAATATCGGGAAACACTTGTGCTACTGCTTGTTGTTAGGCGCAAAGCTACACAATGGGATCCGTTCACCACGGGTATCGAAGCCAGATTTTTAATGTCATGAGCTCTCAGACTTAACGTTGAGCCACCAGGGACCACATTTGAGTTAATTAGATTATTTACCAGCATTTTGAGTTTCGAAGAACAATATGTTTTATCTTGTTAGGAATGTTTAAAGTTTTAATTGTTCGAAAAAATAATCAAATTATTCTAAAATTAAATAACTTTACTTTATAAACTGACAACGACTTAAGAACCTAACAGATGGCTTGTTCTGATTGAAGTTAATATCAATTGCCAATGTGTTCCGTTCAAACTATGGTTACACGACCAGCTCCGGGATCAAGAAGACTAGCATGCTGTTGATACAGTTTTTGTTGTTGTTGTTGTTTTATGAGTCAGCCAGTACTGACGTATTCCTCTCCTTGAACTCTGTGGAAATTTGACCTAACTTTTCTTTCTAGCTAATCCTTTATTGGCTAACAAATATTATGATTTTTTTCCGTTTGGTAATTGTTTTCAATATTTATGGGCATATTGTTTCAGTTTGCAAACACTTGTTTTCTTTAACACCAACATTCTTCTGTAAATATTTCATGGTTCTATTCCAGGAGTAACAGCACTAACTTTCCCCTTATAAAGGTGAAGTGTGTCAGGTGGAGGGAAGAGAACATACTGGATGCAACTCAAGCAACCGTAGTCAAATTTGAGAACGAAAGAGACGAAGATTGTCCATATAACAATGTTTTAACAGGTATACTATAGGCTTAAAGGACACAAAAATCTTTAAATTACTCTGCAGAATATTGTTTTTTTTTTCATTTATTATTGTCCAACATTTCGCTTAGCGGCTTCATGAGAAACTCAATATTTACACAGAGTTCAGAGTTAAACTATGATCTAATACTATAAAACACAGTGTGTATCTGTCTCTCGGTCACACACACTGATGTCATAGCAACTTATTACGTAATTTAAGTAATTTGCCTTCCTGTCAATTAGAAGCGAGTAGTCAACGATTGATCGAAAGTTAAAGATATATTTGTACTAAAATGTTCATAAAATCTCACCTTTTGCGCAATTTGAAAACCAGAAAGGACGTAAATATACTTTATTAGACATTTTATACAACATATTAAAAACTCATCGAAGTTTCTAAAAAGGTCTAACGTTACGTCGTAGAAAAATATTAGAAGATTATTTATTGATAGCATTAAGTGCGGTAAGATTTAGCCCTAACTGAACTAAAGCAAAAAATGTAGACAAGTTACAGTGTTAATTTATAGGTCACCCCTAATACAGGCTTAACTAATGTTAAGACTAAGACAAGTGGATTTATATATTTCAGTGTCTGCGATTAGAATTCTTTTGTATTATTCTTGAAATCCTCTGTTTAAAAAAGTACTGTTGCAATAAAGATAGTTATTGATACTCAGTTAATAGTGCTGTGTAGATACTGTTGATTTATCATTCACACAACAATAGTAGTTGAACAACACTGTCATTTTAAGGTTTTAATGTTACATGTTCTAAATAGCAATGTACATAAACTTATCTAATCCAAACGCAATGTCTATATTTGTGTGCTTCCGCGAAACGCATAACCCACTGCAGGTTTCATCTTTACTAATGAAAATATACGATAATATTAGTAATATATTAATATAAACTGGTTTACGTTCAAAAGCATGATAACCCTGTTTCGATTTAATTCTGGCTTTATATTTTCAACTAGCAAAACTGTAACAGGTCTTGATGTTTCGTCAAAGTGTATATGCTGTTGCACATTAGTGAATAAACGTATCTATTTATATAAAGACGAAATGTGGGTTTGTTTGCACCCTAACTCCTCCGAGCCTATTAGGCCAATCTCAACCAAAATTTGTACTATGAACTATGAGGAATGCTCTAAGGGGGGGGGGCAAAATTGAACTAAACCCTATTCCTATTTTATAAAGCCTGTTGGTTAATTACCTCCAGCCTATTGAGTCAATCTCAAACAATCTTGGTAAGTTGATGCTTTAGACAATGTTGAATATTCTAAAGGGATTCAAGGTCAAAGTATGAAAGTTGTTGGATTGTTTCTCAAACAACCATGCTTTTCTCATGGTCAATGAGATGTAGGGTTTTCAAGGGTGGGATCACCTCAAAATCTTTATTTGTTGGTAGATTGAAAGTAAACTGTAAATGTTGTTTGTGAAGAAGCTTTGTTAAAATTTTAAAATGTTGAGATAAAATTTATGTTCAAGTTATTCCTTTGAAATCTATGACTGCTGTTAAACTTACATTGTTTTAATTAAATTTATACATTCCCCGTGAATTAACGGGCATTTCAGCAGTCGAAAAGCAGTGTTAAAATCGCAAATAGAATTGTTGTTTTCTTATTAATTATAAACATGCGATCTTTTTTCTTTGGTTTATACAATATTTTTATCGCGAAGAAATAACTGACCTGGAGAAGAAGAATAAGGAGGGGACAGTTTTCTTCTCTTGCGGTGCTTTTCTTCCTTTGGATAACTTTGTAAAGGTCTCTGGATGGGTTCAGAAACACTACCTGGACTAACCTTTGTTTTATTTGGCTTTGAGGGTCCTAATGATGATGCCTCGGGTTTAGTTTCTTGGAGATAGGAGCTGGGTTTAGACTCCATCTTCACTGCTGTCGTATCTTCTTCTTTGACTTGTTGATTCACCAGGTTTGAGGATGCTGCATATGAACCAACGCCAAGTTCTTTTTCCAACTTAGCAAACACCGAAGACATTTGAGATTTTTTCGTTGTGCTCTTTCTCTGAGGCTTTACGTCTCTGGCTGACGCCTTAACAGATTCCGAAATATTTTTATCACTTTTGTTCTTTCTTCGAGTTCTAACCTGTTTTACTTCAGATTTTCGTCCATACAAACAGATCTTTATGGGATGAACAGTTTCTTGCTTGATGGCATCTACTCTTGGAGACTTTAAAGTACTATCGATTGATACTTTTTTGGCGCTGTTTTCAAAATCAGAATTTTGCGAACGGGGAACACTTGAATCTGATATGCATCGATGTTCAGAGCACAATTTTGTTTTCTTTCGTATTTTTTTCATAAGTGGCGACACTAGCCTAGAATGCTTTTTCAGTTCCTTTTTGTCCTGTTTTTCCATGCTGTCCAGTATAGAATCAATCAAAGAATCGTCAGAGTAACTCACCACGCGCTGACATTTTCGCCTTTTTTTCAAATGCCTCTGGTTAACTGTTTCAAACAAGTTATGGTTGGAACTTACTGAGGGATCGTCATTACACTTCTGGCTGCTTAACTCCGAACTGGTTGTAACTGTGGACTTCTCTTCTCCAACATGCTCACGTTTATTACCGTTGGTTAGAGCAGTCTCCTCAAACGAATCTGTGAAAACATCATCATCATCGCATACGTCTCCCTCTGGCGCTGTACCTTCATGGACAAAATCTTCTGACCCAGTTACATCATCACCTACTGATGAAGTTAGTCTTGCAATACTCATTTTGGTTGGAGACGAACTTCGAAAAACTGTGCTTTCTGTTGCTTCTAATAATGTATAAAAAGATTGAACAACACTGTTGCCAACAAGGCTTGAGTCAAAAGGATTTGAGTTCTCAGAGTAATTGTACTTAATCGGAATGTCTTCATTAAACACATCTTTGGCGTCACCTCGTACGTCTGCAATAACTAAAGGCAGAGTCTGGTCACTGTCTGTTGAAGTTGGTGCTGGTGAACAAGTTTGGTTCGTATATTTTACGTCCGAAACACCTGTTGAAATCGTTTCCATTTCAACCGTTTGAGTATCTTTCGTTACATTTTCAAATAACAGCACCTTGGCCATAGAGGGCGTGTAAATATTTACACTATCACTAATCTTTTCCCTTTTCAAAAAAGGCTTATTAAAATACGTTTGGTATTGCCGAGTGTTCAAAGGAGTTAATAAAACAAATGGATGTCTTTCAAGGCACTCAGAAATCTGCGTAACTTCACTTCGCGTGTCCAGGGTTTTCGTATTTGAACAATTTGTCACGAAAAACGTTCTTATAGAATTACTATCGTCGTCGAGGCAGTTCGTCATGAAATTCTTCTCGTCCTTTTCTCCATTAGCGGTCTCGTACAAACGGTCATCTTGAGTGTGCGGTGTTGAATTAATGTTTACACCACGAATCAAGTCACTAAAAGCACAGACAGGTTCATCTTTCTCGGGAGGAAGTCGACGGTAAGATCTGTCGACAAAATCTTGGATCATTCCGTCGGTAGATTCTAGTAAGATGTCGTTTTCCTAATACACCAAACCTCGAATCCTAAAATAAAGAAAATAGGTACTCATACATTGAGGCACTCGTACATTGAGGTACTCATACATTGAGGCACTCATACATTGAGACACTCATACATTGAGGTACTCGTACATTGAGGCACTCATACATTGAGGCACTCATACATTGAGGTACTCATACATTGAGGTACTCATTCATTGAGGTACTCGTACATTGAGGCATTCATTCATTGAGGTACTTGTACATTGAGGCATTCATTCATTGAGGTACTCATACATTGAGGCACTCATTCATTGAGGTACTCGTACATTGAGGCACTCATTCATTGAGGCACTCATACATTGAGGCACTCATACATTGAGGTACTCATACATCACTGAATAAAAATATACTACTAAGTAAAACAAAAACTTATAAACGCCTCTTAATCACAAACCTATACAATGGACTCTCTGTGTTCTGTCCACCACGGGTATCTACACCCAATTTTTAGGGTCGTAAGCCTGCAGACGTACTGTTTAGCTATTAGGAGCATGAGATCGGTATGATAATGTGTTCATTAGATTAGAGCTCGTTATATATATACAGTACTTCAAGAATAGGCCTGGTGGTTAGCACGCTCGACTCGCAATCTGAGGGTCGCGAGTTCGAATTGTCGTCGCGGAACACGCTCGGCCACTCGGGTGTAAAATTTCTTGGCTTAACGGGAAAGGACGATTACTATAAAAGTATTAAAGTTCAGGTAGTTAAATGTTAAGTTCATATACGATTCAAGTTCGTTAATCTTGCTATATAAAGGAATGAAGTCCATAATATAACTGTTGCGCATCTGAAGTAAAGACAAAAGATACCTTAAAAAAGTGAGTTCGCGGGTAAACATACATTGGAAATGTTTACAGAGGTGGGCGACTTGGAAAAGGTTGCCTTTGATTTTTCTCGGTCTGAACGATTTTGAGACGTGAAGCTCAAATTGTTGTTTTTCTTCTAACTTTCACAGGATAAATCTATAAGTTCTAAACATATGACGTAAACACGTCTAACAGATTCGGCTCGTGTTGTTCAAATTCACTTTAAAAAAAAAGAAAAAAAAGATGCGGGTATTTATTTAATGATAACGAAATCCTCCATCCATTTTGTGTCTATAATTGTAGACACTTAGTGACGTAACACTCTCACCATTTTTATGACTATAATGCAAAGAGATTCGGATGAATGTTTGGTGAGACACGACAGATGGATAACTTTGCAGGAATGCTTTAAGCATATCTTATAATGATTCAGTATTAGCTGAATGGATCAATAAACTATAAAAATATATCCAATAATCTCTCGTGCGCATCCATGTCCAGATTGATCGTATATGTTCCCTGTTATATGGATACTGCTCTTAAGAAGCATTTCCAACAATGACGAAAAACTTGTAGTTTGAACAATTTGGTTTTATTTGTTTTGAATTTTGCGCAAAGCGACACGAGGGCTCTCTGCGCTAGCCGTCCCTAATTTAGCA
>NW_013669072.1:40569-41331 GCF_000517525.1 Limulus polyphemus
GGCACTCATACATTGAGGTACTCATACATTGAGGTACTCATTCATTGAGGTACTCGTACATTGAGGCATTCATTCATTGAGGTACTCGTACATTGAGGCATTCATTCATTGAGGTACTCATACATTGAGGCACTCATTCATTGGGGTACTCATACATTGAGGTACTCATACATTGAGACACTCATACATTGAGGCACTCATTCATTGAGGTATTCATACATTGAGGTACTCATACATTGAGGCACCCATACATTGAGGTACTCGTACATTGAGGCACTCATTCATTGAGACACTCATACATTGAGGTACTCATTCATTGAGGTACTCGTACATTGAGGTACTCATACATTGAGGTACTCGTACATTGAGGCACTCATTCATTGAGGTACTCATACATTGAGGTACTCGTACATTGAGGCACTCATACATTGAGGTACTCATTCATTGAGGTACTCGTACATTGAGGCATTCATTCATTGAGGTACTCGTACATTGAGGCATTCATTCATTGAGGTACTCATACATTGAGGCACTCATATATTGAGACACTCATACATTGAGGTATTCATACATTGAGGTACTCATTCATTGAGGTACTCGTACATTGAGGTACTCATACATTGAGGCACCCATACATTGAGACACTCATACATTGAGGTACTCGTACATTGAGGCACTCATTCATTGAGACACTCATACATTGAGGTACTCATACATTGAGGTACTCATTCATTGAGGTACTCATACATTGAGGTACTCATA
>NW_013669072.1:42301-84544 GCF_000517525.1 Limulus polyphemus
ATTTATATATATATATAAATAAATTGATGGATTACATTCTAATGTATTAACTCATCATATTGTGTCATAGCATAAAAAGAAAACTTCAGGAAAAGTAAACAGTAGCCCCAGTAAAGCTTAAAAAATGTACATTAAAAGATTAAAACTAGCAAAAAAATTTACCAATTACTCAAAAAAAAAAAACTTTCTGCTGATCCCAGTATAGATGGAGCTCTGGATCTTGAATAAGTATATGTATTACTTGTTAAGAAACTTAAAGATAAAATGTTTACTAAAACTAATGTCTTCCTGGCATATGGACATGCCAAAGCTCAGGAAAACTGACATTATTGATTTTACTGTACTTTTAACCTGCTACCTTATACAACTTTGGACATGAATTTAAGCTTGCAAGGGGAGGTGGGGTGTAGATAATGTATTTTTTATAGTTCCCTTTACACCTTTGTTCCCAAGACTTGCCTAACAAATGTAATGATAATTTAAAATAATTGTAGCTACGTACATATCTTTGAAACAATGAAAATGTGGTTATATATATATAGAGATAGATGAATAATGAAATTATTACAATAAAAACTCTTTCTTGTCTTTCAGTCTAAGGAACATGGTTTTAAATGGACCTCAAGATATTAATGAAGTCGATCGGAATCACCAAAAGTCGGGAGGAATTTTATATCGGTGGGAGAAAAATGGTAAAAGGTAGGACTTGGTAGTAGGTTTGGAAAATTCTTCAAAAAAAATCCATAAAATGGCTTTGTTTATTTGTATGTTTTTTTGGAATTTCGCGCAAAGCTTACACGCTGATTATCTGCGCTAGCCGTCCCTAATTTAAAAGTTATAAACTAGAGGGAAAGCAGCCATTCAATACCACCCAACGCCAACTCTTGGGCTACTCTTTTACCGACGAAAGGTTACATTGGCTGCCACATTATAACGCCCTCTCGGGTGAAAGGACGAGCATGTTCAACGACAGGATTCGAACCTGCGACCCATATATTGCGAGTCGAGTGCCCTTTAGCCATCGGGCCATGTTATGAATTTGCTTATCAAATCGCTGGATTTAGGTGCTATGAGTATATACGATTGTTACGATAATCGAACCAGTAAAACTGTTACTTCAACAGCGACTCCAAGTGTGCAAAACGGTAACTAAGATATTAGTGTTTAGGTCGGAGCGTTTCTATCTCTATGGAGAGTATCTGATGTTAGGCCTAAGTCCGAAAAGCTTTGTTAAAAAAAGAAATTCATTCATTGAGATTGTTTCAGAGCAACTGCCTATTTTCTTATCCTTTTTATCATCCTTTTTAATTTCTATTTATTACTAAATATATATGTTATTCTTATTCTAAGTATCTTCAAGCTACACAAGACATTAACTAATTCATTTCATCTCTACACAGCCGCGCTTACAAGATACTAATCTAGTACACATTCCTTTATTAACATAGCTAGGGTTAACGCCATTACACAACAATGCATTCGTCACCAAGTTGCTAGACCAACACATTGGTCCATGACGTTCTGTTATCTTTTACGGATCATTGTTGTTGATTTTTATTGAATTACATCTCTCGTCTCTTAGATATTGATCTATCGATTGGTTTGTTTGTTTGTTTGTTGAATTTCCCCCAAAGCTACTCGAGGGTTACCTGCGCAAGCCATTTCTAACTTAGAAGTGATAAGCTAGAGAGAGAGAGAGAAAGCACCTAGTTAGCCATCAACACCCACCACCAATTCTTGGGCGACTCTACTCTTTACCAACGAATAATAGGATTCACCGACACATTATAAAGACCCCCACGGCTGAAAAGACGAGCGTGTTTGATGATGGGATTCGAGCCCGTGCACCTTTAACTTAAGATTTTTCTCCTCGTAACATGATTGAGTTACGTAACGAGTCTTCGTCCTATATCTACGTAGTTTAGCACGTGAAAACAAAGCTGCGGACTTACAACGCTAGAATCCGGGTTTCGATACCCGTGGTGGGCAGAGCACAGATAGCCCATTGTGTAGCTTTGTGCTTAATTACAAACAATATCGTGTAAAAGTACGTACATCTAGTCTTCTAACGATCGTTAAAAATCCAAACATAGAGGTCACACTTTACATGGCCTTTCCTGCACTAAAAACCAGACAGCGTCGTTGTAAGAGGCTTCGGTGTGTTCCACTAACCAGCTGGACTACACGCGTTCACGCACAGCCTTTGGTATAGCAGCAAAACGTTGGCACCACCAGATCTGCTAAACGGATAGAAATTATTAAGACGGCAAGTCACTAATTAGAACTTTCACACGACCTGAGGCCAGATCTAATCGCAACTTTCACGATTACACCTCATTTTATGAATAAAGCTTAACGACAGATAAGTCAGCATAAAAATAAAAATATAAAAACCTTACGCACGTGTAAGTTAAATTTAAGTTTAGTTTAGCCTAATATGCACGTAATTCGACAAGTAAAGTGTTATATAAATGATTAAATACCAGTCACATCAAGTGTAAATACCAGTCACATCAAGTGTAAATACCGGTCACATCAAGTGTAAATACCAGTCACATCAAGTGTAAATACCGGTCACATGGTATTTACACTTGAGTGACTGGTATTTACACTTGATGTGACGTTAAGTGTAAATACTAGTCACGTTAAGTGTAAATACTAGTCACATTAAGTGTAAATACCAGTCACATCAAGTGTAAATACCGGTCACATCAAGTGTAAATATTAATCATATTAGGTGTAAATACTAGTCACATCAAGTGTAAATACCAGTCACATCAAGTGTAAATATTAGTAACATCAAGTGTAAATACTAGTCACATCAAGTGTAAATATTAATCACATTAGGTGTAAATACCAGTCACATCAAGTGTAAATACCAATCACATTAGATGTAAATACCATTCACATCAAGTGTAAATACCAGTCACATCAAGTGTAAATATTAGTAACATTGAGTGTAAATACTAGTCACATCAAGTGTAAATATTAATCACATTAGGTGTAAATACCAGTCACATCAAGTATAAATACCAATCACATTAGGTGTAAATACCATTCACATCAAGTGTAAATACTAGTCACATCAAGTGTAAATATTAATCACATTAGGTGTAAATACCAGTCACATCAAGTATAAATACCAGTCACATCAAGTGTAAATACCAGTCGTATTGAGTGTAAATATTAATCACATTAGGTGTAAATACCAGTCACATCAAGTGTAAATACCATTCACATCAAGTGTAAATACCAGTCACATCAAGTGTAAATATTAATCACATTAGGTGTAAATACCATTCACATCAAGTGTAAATACCAGTCACATCAAGTGTAAATACCAATCACATTAGATGTAAATACCAGTCACATCAAGTGTAAATACCAGTCGTATTAAGTGTAAATATTAATCACATTAGGTGTAAATACCATTCACATCAAGTGTAAATACCAGTCACATCAAGTATAAATACCAATCACATTAGATGTAAATACCATTCACATCAAGTGTAAATACCAGTCACATCAAGTATAAATACTAATCATATTAGGTGTAAATACCATTCACATCAAGTGTAAATACCAGTCACATTAAGTGTAAATATTAATCACATTAGGTGTAAATACCAGTCACATCAAGTGTGAATACCAGTCACATTAAGTGTAAATACAAGTCAAATTATGGATTCAAGACTCATTCTGTAAAGTTTCTGAAATAATCTAGATAACATAATTGCGATTTTCCCGAGAGTGTTACAAAGAAATTTATAAAAAAAAAAGTGTTAAATCTGTTCGTAAACCGAACGTTCTTAACATAGATATTTGTTCGTCGTTAACCCTAAAGCCTTACACAGTGAGCCATCGAAACCCGGGTTTTAGCGTTATACAACGTAGATATCGTAGGTAAGGTAGAGAGAGGCTTCGATCTCGCTAATTATTCATCAGACACCTAGTGTTTGAAAACATAATTAACGTCCTTCCATTTACGTTTTAAAACACCGACAAAACATTTCCGAAAAGAAAAAGCGAAAGCAACCATGAACGGGTTAATTGTATACGCACACTAATATTTTGATAAGGCTCTTGTTTATCTACAAAAATTAAAAATAATAAAAAAGGCCTAGCCATGGCCATGTTATTTATTATACACGCTAATATTTTGACAAGGCTAATGTTTATGTCCAAAAAAAAAGTTCTTCAGTGGGTCAGCAGTTAAGTTTACGGACTTACAACCTTACAATTTGGGATTTGATTCCTCGACGCGGATGAAGCACAGATAGCCCACTGCATAAAAACAACATGTTAAAAAAAAAACACGCTAATGTTTTGACAGGGCTCGTTTTTATGCTAAAAACAACAACAACAAAAAAAACAACACCAAATGTGTTCATATTTCGACAAATGATCACGTTCAATAATTCAGAAAATATATAAACAACAAGGAAACCCCCTTTATGAAGCTTTTCAACACGTTTGTTCTGAGAAAAAGGGATTAATGAATCGCCGAAAACTGTGTGATCACTTTGTTATAGTATAATCCAGTGTTGTTGTTTTATTATCTAAAACTTAAACACGTATCTCCTTTAGTTTTACCATGTAGACCTCACTAAGCCTAATGATGTAAATAATTATGTGATTTTCGACATTAAATACATGTTATTTTAGACATTAAATATACGTGTGTGTGTGTGTGTGTTTGTTAGTATAATCCAGTGTTGTTGTTTTATTATCTAAAACTTAAACACGTATCTCCTGTAGTTTTACCATGTAGACCTCACTAAGCCTAATGATGTAAATAATTATGTGATTTTCGACATTAAATACATGCTATTTTAGACATTAAATATACGTGTGTGTGTGTGTGTGTGCCTTTTATTCAACAAAGAAGCGTTTTAAGAGAATAAACTCTGTACGACAGCGTTTTTATAATGGTCACTCTATCTCAGCTGACACTTATCGAATTTTATGGTGTCCCATTCTCTCAATTCTATATATTTCATTCAACCGCGTGTTAGTGGTCCTATAAACCCTAAGGGTGTGTTAGCATTTTTTTTTTTTCGTTAAGCCCATTAGATTCGTCATTCGTTGCTAAGTAGCTGAACTATCAGCGTTCATCCTAGCTGTATTTGAAAATAAATGTTTCTTTTTCTGATCAATGTGTCTAGAGAAAGGACAAAAAAAAACATACTACAAACATAGAGATATTTAGAAACCTGAAACAATTGTGTAAAGATTGTTACTAGATATTTTTTTAGGCTGTTGTTTCAGAGAGGAGAAAAAATTAGAGATTTGTTCTTTAATTTTAAAAAGGCCTATCTGTCAATATGTATATTTGGTACTATAAGCAAAAAAAAAACTATACCCCCCATAAACTCAAATTTCACAAGTACACAACATTAATCTTCTTTGTTTATTTTAACTGTTTGTTTGTTTGTAATTAAGCACAAAGTTACACAACGGGTATCGAAACCCGGATTCTAACGTTGTAAGTCCGTAAACATGCCGCTTTGCCACTGGGGGGGGGGGGGGGCTTTTAACTGTTAATGAAAAATATTTTCATTTCCTACGTTAAATTTTATCTTTAATGACTTGTTTTTCTAGTATATAATAACGATTTTAGTAAAACAATACCGCAAAGTTAAACGTTTTGCGGGATTTCATCAATATAACCGGATAAGAATAAAGAAATCAACAAACAAAACAAAAAACTAACAAATGAAGTATCATCTTCATGATTACGCGAAAACTAAACTACGTTGGATGTAGATGCACGAGCTGATTTGTAAAGAACTTCAACCTGGTAGAGGTACTTGAAGTCCACACCCGTCACGCTCGTTCGTTCATTTATACACTGAACAAAGTGAGTTAACACAGAGGATGTAGGACAGGGGGAAAAAAGGAAAAGTGTAATCCTTAGTTCCTTCCTATGTTCTTTTTTTTTATTCATATATATATATATATATATAGATAGATTGTTTGTTTGTTTGTAATTAAATACAAAGCTACACAATGGCTATCTGTGCTCTGCCCACCATGGGTATCGAAACCCGGATTCTAACGTTGTAAGTCCGCAGACATACCGCCGTGCCACTGGGGGGTTTTATACATAGAGAGAGAGTGTGTGTGTGTGAGAGAGAGACAGATTTAAAATGTATGCACGCACACACAGGTGTCAAATATAGGTCAAAGTGTAAACATGAGATTAATGAAATTCGCAAATTATGCCTTTCGCTAGTACTACAATTACTGTAAGTTATTTAGTTTGAATTTCGAACCAGAAACAATGATGTAAGTACATTTACTAGTACAAACTGTCCGCGTATTTAGAATTTTAGTTTTTTCACAGAAATATCAGATATTCATTATAAATCGCCACACTATAAAAATAAATATTTTCTGCTGCCACCTCCCGGTTTTTTTTCTCTCTCTCTCTTCCTCCTAAAAGAGACATAACTGCTTAGTTTAATATACGTAAACAAGAATTCACAGAAGTGTGTCACTTTAAATCTATGTACAATAGTGCCCGGTACATCGGTTGTCCAATTAGATAATTTATTTCGAGATTAAACTTTTCAAAGACGTCGTCCACAATCCAATTTCTATAGGATCACACATCAAATAACAACAACAACAAACGCTTGTTGAGTGTGAATCTGAACGTCCGCCATATAAATATATAAACACATTTTATTTCGCTTGTTGCACTAATATCCACATAATCATTCACCAGATTTGTATCTTTTTTTTTTTAAATCCACGTTTATTCGTTCACCCACAAGGTAACTCAAAGCCTCTTACCTGCTCGGCTCAAACTGATCATGGTAAAACTTTCTTTCCTGAGTCAGCTTGAATATACGGAATACACTTCTCAGGTTATGTATGATACATGTGTTAAACAGACACATACAGCGCTGTGGCGCCTTCGGGGGTTTCTGCTCGATACTTATATAGTGTGACGTCAGTACTTTTAGACCAATCGGAGTTACCTACGTGTTTATGCCTGTCTGTAATGTAAGGGCTATAGATTGCTTTTGCAAAAGCTACTAACTGTGAAACACTCTCAAGCCAGACTTGCTAAGTATTGTTTTTTGTTTTTGTTTTTAGATTGCAATTACTTGTTTAATAGGCATTTGTATTCACAATCAGTCTTTTGAGCTGGTAAAAATTTGTTTAAAAACTCGAAGAATATCGGAGTACAATTTTGGAACGTTGGTGAAAATAATCCACAATTTCGGACTTTGGTGTCCGGTGGACAAGGTACAGATAATACAGTGTGTAGTTTTGCACAATAATAAGAACAATTAAGCAAAAAACCAAAACAGTTTTCATTCGTGCGCTTGTAGTATTTCAAATGTGACAAACGTAGTCTCTTTCCAAAGAAAAAATCCTGCAGTGGCTCTTGCTGTAAATGTAAAGGCTTATAATACTAAAAACCAGGCTTCGATACCCGTGGTTGATACAGCACATTGTGTAGTTTTTGCACTTAACAACAAACAAACAAAAGAAAAAGGTTTGTTTTTATTTTCCAAATGTCTCGCCAATGATTGTTAATAGTGTAATATAACGTTTGGAGTTAAATTTAACGACTGCGTTCTTACAACTTAGTATAAGAAGGCTACCAACTAACACGAACGCTTATCATTTTCCGGGTGCAAACACGTACCTAGTTCACGTGGTTTGTTTGTTACTTTGGTCAGATGATGACATAGGTATAAACTAGACTCTTCTTTTGTCTTTAGAAGTTTTCCACGTGCTGCCAGAGTCTTGTTTTGATTGTAAAATGCTGGTGAACGGTTGAATATATATATATATATATATAAAGCTGTTTCACACTGACAGCTTGAATATTTTTACTTTAGTTTTAAATAACACGTGCAAGGCTTAGAATCTTATTAATTTGAGGTATCGTGGGCAATCTTCTGAGAGGAACCTATGCAGTTTAGTTTTGTTTTTGGTGGGTTGAGGGGTGTGGAGGCACCGATCGATATGGAATATTTTCGATTTAAGATATATTGTTATTTCATGGCTAATAACGAAAACTTAAACACTGTTGATTTCTTAACTACTACGTTATGTCATATGTGAAAACCTCTTATGAAACTCGATAAAAAAAGACGATCGTCGAGCGCTTTCGATTGTAGGTTTCCGCGCAGTTAACCCTAATTAGGGTTAGCGATAAAGTAGAGGGAAGGCAACTAGTCAACATTACCCACCGCCATTTTCTTGGGCCACTCTTTTACAAACAAATGTTGTAATTGACTGTCACATATAATAACACACACACGCCCTGTCTGAAAGGACAAGAATGATCGGTAACAAGATTCGATCCCGCGACCTACATATTCTGAGTCCACTAGCTGTCCCTCATATAGAAGGATAGAGTAGAGTAGAAGGAAGGCAGCTAATCAATACCACCCACCGCCAACTTCTTAGCTACTTTTCTATAAATGAATATTTGAACTGACCGTCACGTTATAACGCCCCCACAGCTGAAAGGGGTGAATATATTTGGTGACGGGATTTGATCCCGCGACCTGCAGGTTGCGAGTCTAGTGCCTTAACTACCATGTCATGCCAGACCCCCCCCCCCCGTTAAAGGGAGATGATGAAGCATTTTTAGATCTGAGTTGGCTACTTTGGTGTTTGTTTGTAGTTAAGCACAAAGCTACACAATGGGTGTCGAACCTGAGTTTATAGCGTTGTAAGACCGCAGACATTTCGCTATGCCACTGGGGAGGGGGCGCTACTTTAGTGTTCCACACCCCCTATTTTTCCAAGAGCCGTGTTTCCAACAGGTTTGCAATGTTTTCGGAGGGTTTAAAATCATGCCGGTCATCTGCGCAACAATTGAAGTGATTAGCGTATAAGGGTGCACAGCTAAGGGTCCAAGGTTCGAGTCGAGAACCCACTGAATGCGCTCCGCCCTTTTTAAATTTTGGGCGCACTCCCTTCTTGTTAGTAGCTCAAAATCTGATTCGAGTACAACTGAACGCGACTTTTAACCACATATAGTATCATGCTAACCTCTCTTACAGCAAGCGCCTTGAATGTATCACACGAAAAACAACAACAACAAAGAAAGTGTGGGACGACATGCCGGAACAAAGCTTCGCACGTGCATTAAAATGTTAGGTGTACGGGGGAAAAAAAACTGTGTTGAAAATTCAATTTTGAACTTTTCCTCAGCTCATAATTCTCTATAGCCCAAAATATCTCTGACAAACAAATCAATGTGGGCTTACTTCCGATAGGCTGTTCACTGTAAAACGAAGTACAGAAAACATATGATTATTCCTAAGGTCCTGCTACCTCTGCTTAGCAACCATCGATTTTCTCATGCTTCGCTGAAAGATGAGTCCATATACGAACAAGTGCATTTATAAGCTTCAACACGCACATCATTTTTTATTTTTTATTTTTTTACATTTTGCAGTACATGTGGCTTGTTTATTTCTTTTGTCAGATGATGACATAAATAGAAACTTTACTCTTTTTCTGTTATTCGTTGGTGAATGTCTAAAAACATTTTTTCTGACCACTACAACAGTTTTACTGTAGCTTTAAAGAACAGGTGCAAGGCTTAGAAATATATTGTTAATTTGAGAGATCATGGGAAATTTTTGCAGCTTCCATGTCCCATGATATAAGAAGAACATTTATTCGATACTGGTTGAAACAAAGTACTAGAATGTTGCCCGTAAAGTACTTGAATGTTGCCCGTCGATGATAAAAGAAAAGACTGGATATCTAAATTGATTATCTTATCAATATCTTTTATAAATCGTATTTAAAAATCCACTTAAAATTGTCATAGTTTCGGAGGACCGACGTCCCGAAAATTGAACGTCAAAGTAATTACACATGTAGGCCTAATGTTCATTCAGGTTATTATATTACACAAATAGTAATACGTGTATAATGTTATATTAGGGTTAGGGACATAAGCCTAATATTACGAGGTATATTTGTAATCATTCTGGAGACCTATCTTTTATGTTACCAGTTATGAAGCCTTTCTAATATTTTTTTAAGAATTATGTCAAAATTCTCAATATAATAATAATATAATTTATTATTATAGAAACAGGATGAAAAAGTTGAATAACAATAAGAAGAATAAAGAAACTGTTGTACAAGTGGCGGGAATTTTTCGGAATATCGGCCTGTCTCCAAACGTTTAAATAATGCTTTGTTTTACTAGATCAAGAACTGAATAAAATTGAGCTAATATTTTAATATTTTATTACGGTGAAACCTTTTAAAACCGTAATTATTTGTTGCCAAACAATTTTTAAAGAGAGAGCTAGATGAACGTAATAAATGAAAATACGATCTAGTGCTTTTCATTAATTTTTTTTTCTTATATAATCAGTCATTAAGGAACTCAACGTTACTACTTTTTCCTCTAAGATTACTATTGGAAAACTAGTTTGTAATAAGAATTCGAAGGTCAGTTTACAAAGAAGAGGGTATATATATATTTATATATGAATTGATAATTATTAATTCAATATAACCTTTGGGTAAGTGTAATATTATTTTAATAGAGTGGTGAAACCTAACGTGGACAATTCAGCTCTTTTGTATTTATCACCTGACAACTCATAAACAAATTCAAGTTGGTCAAGCAAAGAACAATTGTTAAAACAACTATTTTTAAACCCATTCTACCAAGAATCGGTTTGCTTAATAATACAGGATGTTGTAATCAGGCTTAGTTTAAATTTTGTCTTTCGGCAATATGGCTTTAGCACGTGATATGTATGCTCGTGCAGTGTATGTATGTTTATACATGCAGGCACGTGACACGAGACTTCAAATTTTCTTTTGGTGCGTGTGTAGCTTAATTAAGTATTCTGCTTGAAATCACCTAAGCCTAATGACGTTTACTTGAAATGTAACTAAAACTTGCTGAATAAAAAAACTTTTATTAAAACTAGAAACTTCCGGTGTAACTTCTTTACTTATCTACCACGTCACAAGTAACCTAGGACACTCCTCTTTTACTTATTAATAGCTTTATTACTACAAAACTACACGTCCTTATCTTTTGAGTTTGGTTTTTTTCGTAATTACAAGTTTTTTATATCATAATAGATTTTTAAACTTTATGATAGCATTAATCCTCATTTTTCAACAGAATACGTACTTATAATTGTTTAGCACAATTCAAGAAACCGGTTGCGGTAAGGTTTGGTTTGTTTCTTGCTAAGCTCAAATCTACACAATGGGCTGACTGTGCTGTACCCACCACGGGTATCCAAACCCGATTTTTAGCGTCGTAACCCTACAAAATTACCATTAGTCACTAGGTGGCGTTGCAATAAGTGGCAGTCATTTATTCATGGATTAGTTTTTTTGTGAGTTTACTTGATTTACAAGTATTTAACTAGTGTTGATGGTAAACAATAGAATTAAAATAAATACATATCCAGTAAGTCGTGATATTTTGTTTCATTTATTAGGCCTAAAGACTTTTATGGTTTCACCAGCGATGACGTGATGTACTTGAACACTGAGGAAAAAGATAAAGTCTTTGATGCTGGTTTAGTAAAGTAATAATCCCTCTCTGTGCATGAGAATGCAATTTGTCAATACGAACACCCCACCCTCCCAACAATAAATTTTATCACTGAATGCTAACAGGATTTCCCGCTGATTTTCCACTAGTTTCTGTGTGGCAACGTGAAACAGAGCGGAAGAACAGCAATCAAAAACACTCCGCAGAATTGTGAAAAGACGTTTTTCGTTACTTTACCGTTAGCTGTGTTTCTTAGCGTCATTTCGAACATAAAGATATTGCATGCAAAGATATGTACTGCTAGGATTTGTGTCACTGACTCTCGTTAAGTCCTACTTCACTCCAAAAATATTGGTAAATTGTCATTTATCTTATTGAGTCGCGAGACGGTATTATAGAGGGTTGAGAACGTTATATTACAACGTCGTTACAATCCACTTCTGGTCATGTTCTATCTGATGACCGTGCATACTGACGATTGCCCTACAGCGTAGTTTTTCTAATTCACACTTTCGATCTCCAATTTCAATTAGTTGTTTAAATAACTTGTATGCTAAATTAATACATATTAGTAAAATGTGAGAGCGTTAGGGTATTTTTTGAGTTAAATCCCATGTTACAATTATTAAATATCTGCTTTAGTTAACTCCGAAATTACTAGGCCAAAACTGTTACTAACGTAGTGATTAATTCGACCAAATTTCACATTAACTATTGAAATAAAAGATTCCGATTGAAAGGCCCTGATGACACAATTGGACTACAAGACAATTATGAAAAGTGTGTCAATCAATTGTTTGATGCTCTTCTAATGAGATCTCTCATACACAGTTACATTACTTGTTGTGATAGCACTATAAGTTTACTTTATATTTGTGGAACTTTAAGAATGTATATATATATATATTTCCATTTTAACTGATCTGCTTCGTGTTCTGAAATGCCATAAAAACTGGCAAAACTTTGTGAAGAAATATGTTAATGTTATATAATTCTGTTTGTTGGTCTGCGCTAGCCGTCCCTAATTTAGCAATGAAACAATAGAGGGAAGGCAGCTAGTCATCACCACCCACCGCCAACAAATAGTGGGATTGACCGTTATATTATAAAGCCCCGATGGCTGAAATGGCGAGCATGTTTGGTGGGACGGGGATTCGAACCTGCGACCCTCATATTGCGAGTCGAGCGACCTAACCACCTGGCAATGCTGAACCAAATGTGATACAACTTCACATTCACTGGAAATTGAACCAAGAAGGAAATACTGACAAACTGTTTGTTGGAGAATTTCAAAGATGGGATGAGACGACATAATTCCGAAGGTTTGAAGTACTTTTTAAATTACTAAGGATAAATCGTAATTTATAGGAACGATGGGAGTTTTTTTAGGTTTCGTGCTGTTCAGCTCCACCCTCCCTCCCGCACCCCGTGGCTCAACGGTAGATCTGAGAGCTTCTAACGCTGAAAATTTGGTTTCGATACTCATAGTTGACAGAAACAACCCGTGTTGCCCTTGAAATCACTTCCTCCATTGTTGTCCATTTGCCGGACACCAGATGAGGTCACCTTTCAGTCGCACATTTAAAAAAAAATGCTCACAGTCTCTTCTCCTCTGTACACGAACTTCGGCTTCCAATACACGGTTATATAGCCTAAAGATAAAAATATAAGTATTGGAAGTAGATTGAGCAACGTGCTCGGTATATAGTTGGTGTAGATTGCTGTGATTGGACGATCTGTCCCATAAAACCAGCATTTTATTTCCAAATGTAGATGGAAGCTTATAAACGTTTGGCTTTTAATCTTCCGTTAACTTCAAACCATTCTTTATTTGCTTCATATCAATGACTTTCAGGGCAGATAGGTTTTGTTTTCTTTCGGATGAGGACGTTACTCGGGACGCATGGTTTCCGAGCCTGTTGCTGAGCAACAGCTTCCGCTTCCATGAAGTGCCTTGAAAGTTCCCTTCACTGAAGTATTGTTTCCTTTGACAGGACCTCATTAAAAAATAAACGAATCTCGTCACAAAGAAATTTTCTTCCTGGAAAAAGATTGTGACAAATACCTCTAGGTATAAGTCGGTGTCAGACGAATGGAACGGAATTCGTCATGAATCAAATATACAGGCGCCAAGTCCGTCCCCCACCCTACCCTGTTGCACGGTTTGTAGCCGTGGCGACACACCAGGAAATGTGCAAATTCTTGTTATGTAAATACTCACTGTACTTCTACTGTTATTAACTCTTTAAGTGTGGAAACCTACACATAGGTCAATTTCCACCTGACCTTACGTATGGCTGGCTAATGGATGCAGTTGGGAGTTACTGATGTTTACGTTCAATGTATTTCTTACCTTCAATATTTTTTTCTCAATATTTTGTAAGGTATTACAACTGGTATATAAAAAAGGGGGGGCTTCTTTAGTGTCCGTGAGCTCAAAAATTGAGTCGTTTAATTTACCTTTTTAATTCCACAAACTTTCGTGATCTCCCCCTTGTTAGCTTTTAGTTCTCATTTATGATGCACAGTGATGTTTACGTATTACACCTGTAGAAAAATATCAAATGCAGAAAACTGTACACATACAAGTAAAATTTTTCCCGAAGTCAACGCGTAGCTGACAAATGTTGCCGTTAGGGCAAACAGATCACAACGTACTGGTTTATAGAACTTGTTTGTTTCAAACTGATGCCTGCGTCATAGGTGAAGGTCTGATAAAACCTCATGATTCTGACTCACACTCTTGTTTCACCGCTGGTCTACGCGTACACTCTCCTGTGTATTTCACTTTTCACAGATGTTCGTTTAATGCAGAGTTTTTAAACGGCATTTGAAATTACACCCGTAGAGAAATTCTGATGATATGGCAAAGATGCCAAACAATACCGTAGGCCAAAATAATATAAAAAAAACAACATTTGTATAATAACGACAAGTTAATCATGTCAAGTTATTACGTGTTTTTTTTTCTATTTTAATTGATTTTTCATATTATGAATGCCAAAAAAATTGGTGAGGATTTAGAAGAAATATTTAAGTGTGAAATGGCGGAAGAAAAAATTACAGAGGATGAAGAAGAAAACGTCATGTTTGTGAAATTATTATAGGACAGGAAGAACAAAATGTGCTTACTGTCTTCAAAAGACTATGATACCATTTGTATTAATTTTGATTTTTTTTCCATTTTAAATCATATAAATAAAATATCAGGTTTGTTTGAAATATTCTTGTCGGTTTTTATCTTTTGACAGTGTTTTCGGGATATTATTTTATTGTATAAACTCATCAGTTAAGTTTACAATACTCTGTTCACTAGTTACTGATGGATTATTCTATATTCTGTATTATGTATCCTTTCACACAGCTTTCCACTAGTTACTAATGGATTATTCTGTATTATGTATCCTTTCACACAGCTTTCCACTAGTCACTGATGGATTATTCTGTATTATGTATCCTTTCACACAGCTTTCCACTAGTCACTGATGGATTATTCTGTATTATGTATCCTTTCACACAGCTTTCCACTAGTTACTGATGGATTATTCTGTATTATGTATCCTTTCACACAGCTTTCCATAACATGATAACACTTCTCTCATATCCTTGGCCTATTATTATTATTATCACATTGACACGTTTCTCCCTCGTTTATTATATAACGAAACGATTGACTTAAGTTATTCGTCAGGTTGATAAAAGATAAAGTTTTATCTTAATGTACTAGTGTCGAATAATCTCGTGCGACACAGTCAGTTTATCCACCGTTCAAACCATCCTAAATATACCTAAGTCAACAAGTCTTTGAGATGAGTAACTTTTTTTTCGGCTCGCATCATGCAAAGCTCTCTCAATTCTCAGGTTATTTACTTAGGTCACTCCACATATAAATGATTAATTTTACCACTACTGTTTAAGGATTCGGCAAGAAACAGATTGGTTTACTGTATTCTATCTTTAATTTATACTTTCATTAAATGTATTGATTAGAATGTTTATCATATTTTTATTTTAAGGATTATTTTGCATTGTTGGTATATTGGTTCAAGACTAACCTCAATTTTCTAAGCTGACAGAACCTCGTGTGATATTATTGGGATTATGGCCGAAAACATCATTAACAGGGAAGATAACCAACTGTTGAAAAATTGTATTTAATTATTTACATTCGTGTGAGGAGTTAATTGTTCACTCCGTTAAAATGCAATAAGGCAAATTACATGGTTACTGGTTAGTTCGCCGGGCTGCGGATCAATGGGTCCAAGGCTCGAGACGTGTGCGTTTCCAAATTTCGACTGGGGGCGATATAAAAGTTACGTCGATCCCTTATTCAGTTCAAAGAGCTGGACAAATTCGTTATGGCGGCGGGTACTTTTGGCTGGCTGTAATAAAAGGAGGTTTGAGTTTATTCAAGGGGAGCCTCTAGCGTGATCGTGTAGTGCAAGCCATAAGGTAGCGTTCAGACATAAAATTCCAAATATATATAAAATATTTAACAGTTTTGCCTAAAACCTCATTAATCCTTCTTAAGTTTGCAAGAACAATATAGTTAAGTGCTCTTTCAATTTTAAGAGCGAGAGTCAAATTCGATTGTTCGATTAGGGTAACGGTTTTGTTTGTTTATTTGAAGTTGTGAAGCACAAAGCTACACAATGGGCTCTCTGTGCTCTGCTCGCCACGGGTATCGAAACCCGGTTTCTAGCGTTGTAAGTCCGTAGACATACCGTTGTGCCACTGCCTTACTTCTAGTGCCTGTTGGTTAGAGCGCTCGACTCGCAATCTGAGGGTCGCAGATCGAATCCTCGTCACCGAACATGCTCGTCCTTTCAGCCGTGGGGGCGTTATAACATGATGGTCAATCCTAGTTTTCGTCGGTAAAGGAGTTGGCGGTGGGTGATGTAAATGTAAGTGACTTCACCCTTATATAGACAGGATTTGTTTGTTACTCTCATAACGCAACAACGGTCCACAAAGTGTGGATTATAATACTGTAGCAACGGGATTGAAACTTAATCATTCAGATTTACAGTTCGGGCACGCTATCTAGTTAGGCATACCCCACCCAGATTCATATATATATATACGTAAGTTCTTTTATATATATATATAGTATTTGAAAAGTCAACCTGGAAGTAGTTTTGTTTGGATCATCTTAGTCAAGTTTATAACAAGTCATCGGAATGTCAAACACTTCTGCATCGTCTATAAGAGCCACTCACGCACGTCGGCAAAATAAAACGTCACTTAGGAGTGTCAAATAGGACCGGCCGTCTATTACTTAAACCTAGCCACTCAGCTGTTCGTTCCCATGTTGACCTCGAAGATCACAATATTTCACAAAATGGTTTTTATGTCATTAATTCTCGTAGCAAAACACCAGTCAGCCCTTAATGTCTTACAAACATCTTTAAACTGAAGATAATTTTAAATAGCTACACTTAAGACCTTGTAAAGAGATGTTAGGCTTAGGACCTGGTGTCTCATTCAACTTACAATAATACTCAGTTTTTGTCTGTCCTGAAAATGCGTGAGCACCTTACTAACTAAATGCGCATACGCGTCCACTTTTATTTCAATAGATGTAAACGAAAGGCGAATATAAATGTACTTTAGTTGGCATTTTGTACAACATCGTATTAAAAGTTCATCAAAGCTTTAAAAAGGCCTAACGTTAGATCACAGAATAACATTATAAGTTTATTTATTGATAGCATTAAGTACTTTAAAGTTTAGCCCTAACTAAACTAAAGCGAAACACGTACAAAAATTACGGTTTTAATTGATCTCTCTATTGAGTACAGGCCGTACTTAATAAAGGCTTAACTAATGTTAGGCCTAAGACATCTGTACTTAATAGATTTTGGTGTCTGCGATTAGAATTATTTTGTATTATTCTAAAAATCCTGTATTTAAGAAGTACTGTTGTAATGAAGATACTGATTTGACCACAAATGTTTCGCAGGTATCTGCTGGTGTTCTATAGTCTGTACTTCCTTACGCTTTCTTCTTTACTGTACATTTTACGTAAATTAGTTTATTGAAGTTACTACAGCATTAGTTAATAAGTATGATATTATTTCACTAAAGATAGAACATGTGTATTCCGAAACGTTCGAAATTTAAGTAAATTCAAATGTTTTTCGTCTTATCAACCATCTTCATCTTCAGAATGGCGTGATTACTTCCTGTATTAAACCTACAGATCAGTTCCTGTTTTTACTAACTTCCTTCCTCTTCACGAAATGTTGTAAATTTCACTAATTATTTCCTAATAATTATTATTTACTAATTCCCTCTTGTAATTAGTATCCAAACCGAAGCAATATCGGAAAGAACTACCGTTAAAAATATCAAGAAATTAATGTCGCTTTTTTTTTTTAGATGGAAAAACCCGAACAACTTTCATATCAAAACAAAACATATATTAAATTAAATAGTCTCCATTCTTATCGATGGTATTCTTTGTGGCTACAGAGGCGTTGTTTCCCTTATATTCAAACAGCATTACATGCCGAATGTGTGTCTCGTCGTGTGCCATCACTATAAGGGATTAGAGTATACTAAACTTTACACATTATATAGGCTACACTAATGTGACGTTTAGGCGGTCTGTTCAACTATTATACGCGATGTATGGTTTTTTTTTGTTTTGTTTTTTAGGGGGGGGGGTAATGAAAGTGTTCCAAAACGCAACATTAATTTCTTGACGACCTAATATTATAACATATTCTTCTTTGCTTTCATTTAGGGGTTCTTAGAATTTATTCGAGACTTAAAAAGAGTTAGCTCGATAAATTCGCCTTCTACACACCTGGCGGTTAAGGGGCGAACGATATTGGCCCACTTATTTAATTTCTCTTTGGATTCAAAATATTTTGACATCAGAGCGATCATTTTTAGCACATACCAAACATAAACAACAAGTAAGCTAGATTATAGTTTACACCACTCTGAGTATTATAAACAATGCTACAACCACTTCTTTTACATGTACCCCGGTAAGTTTACAGAATTACTACGCTAAAATCCAGGATTCGATTCCCCGCGGTGAACATATCAGATAGCCTAGTGTGGCTCTGCTATAAGATTTGTTTCTAACTAAGCACAAAGCTAAACAACGGACTATCTCTGCTCTGCCCACAACGGGTATCGAAACCCGGTTTCTAGCGTTGTAAATCCGCAGGCATACCGCTGTGTCACTGGGAGGAGGGGCGTGCTACAAGAAGAGACGAATGAACACTTCGTTCACGTCAGGTGTTAATATTTTTGATTGGCTGCAAACAAAATCTAGAAAAACTAATTGTTTGTTTGCTTGTCTTTATTAGTAGGATTCAAATAAGATTGGTTTTAAATCCTCTCTGGTCTTTTAGCTTTAGCAAAAATATACGTTTAACTTTTATCGATAATAAATATCGTCCAGCTGGCTTTTATTTATTAAATATTAATTAATAAATATTAATATTTATCAAATATGCCTTTTATATGATACATTTTGGTTGAACTTAATCCTCGTGAAATTATTTACTTAAACTGTTAAAACTTTTCCCATTTTAGTCCATTGTGTAGGTTTTGTGCTATTAAAATAACGGCAAGAAACTCGACATTCAAACCAATTGTCTTATCGCCAAGCTGCCATTTTCATTTCATCCTGGCCCGGCATGGCCAAGTGGTTAGGGCGTTCGGCTCGCAATCTGAGGGTCGAGGGTTCGAATCCCAGTCTCGCTAAACATGCTCGCCCTTTCAGCCGTGGGGGCGTTATAATGTGACGGTCAATCCCACTATTCGTTGGTAAAAGAGTAGCCCAAAAGTTGGCGGTGGGTGATGATGACTAGCCGCCTTCCCTCTAGTCTTACACTGCTAAATTAGGGACGGCTAGCGCAGATAGCCCTCGTGTAGCTTTGTGAGAAATTCAAAAACAAACAAATAAAGAAACGTTTCATCCTCTTATGTTTGTGTTCTTGATTTGAGAGCCCTCTGTTGTTTACTTTCTTAATTTGAGAAAACTGGTTTTAAGAAGACATTTACACCGGAAGAATAACTGTTGTATAAACATAAAGAAGTGAAGTTTTATTTGAAGGTTATGATAAATTTACATATATATATTCGCTCATACGTTTTTATTGTATTTTTGAGAAGTGAAAGAGGAACTTGTACATAAACAAGTTGTTGATGTATATCTCAGTATGTCGTCTCGTCGGTGGGACTGCCGTAAGTCTACGGATTTATCAGGGGGTTAATTCCCCTAGGTGGACACATCACACACACACACACACATCTATGTCCACAAAGTGAAATAGGATTAAAAATGGGCTTAGAAAATATGATGTGGTCCAAATGGATCCCATCTGCTCTTTGTGGATGAGTTACAGAACACTTTAATGAAAAATATCGTTAATATTGCAATTAATTCAATTAATGTGGTTATCTGTGTATTTCACACAGCTTGTATTTTTAATTATTTGATACGTATTAAGGGATCGATTATGTGGCTACAACAATAAGGCTTAACTGTGATTCAAAAATAAGGAACTGTTTAAATAACCGTCAATGTGTATTCAATGTGTCTACAACAATAAGGCTTAACTGTGATTTAAAAATAAGGAACTGTTTAAATAACCGTCAATGTGTATTCAATGTGGCTACAACAATAAGGCTTAACTGTGATTCAAAAATAAGGAACTGTTTAAATAACCGTCAATGTGTATTCAATGTGGCTACAACAATAAGGCTTAACTGTGATTTAAAAAATAAGCTACTGTTTAAATAACCGTCAATGTGTATTCAGTTTTCCTATATATATACTGTATATGTATAATAATAACATCAGCCGAGGTATAATAACATATATATATATATATATTGCTTACTTTTATTTTTATTTGTACTTTTTGTTGGTCAGGCTTAGAGATTACCGATAGAAATTTAAATAAGCAAAAATTGAGATGTAAGCAGAAAAGGGGGGGGGATATCGACATTATTTCAGTTTTTCTTATGGTACTGGGGAGTTAGGGGATAAGGTTCGACTTGTATGGCGTACGTTTCGAAGAAACAGAAAAAAAGAAATAAGTATTACAGTTACAGATGTACACGTTAAATTGTCTATTAGCTAAGAACGTACATTTTAAATATTTAGTTAACAGCGTCGAAGAAACGCTATAAATCAATTACCGCTCATCTTTTTAAAGTTGACAATACAGAAGCTTTCACGTGACTAGAGATAAGACGTTGAGTCTAGTTTGTTTAAATATCAGTATAAATGTTACTCTTCTCTCTGTTTACTCATTAATATAATAGTTATTAATCACATTCTTGTATACTGTGTAGGATAAATACAAATATTATCAGTTTTTTCAAATCAAATTTTCTTATTCCGGTACACTAAAGTCGTTACAATTAGGGTTAAAATATTAGGGTTAAGATCACTATCAAACTTATTTATTCTATTTTGGTAATTGAATCAACGCGAATTTTTTTTCTTCTGAAAGACGTAATTTCAGTTACGCTTATTTTAGTCCCTCCTTGTGGGTCAGCGGTAAGTTTACGTTAAAATCCGGGGTTCGATTTCCCGTGGTGGACAAATCGCACTTAGCTTAATGAGCGGCTTTGTGCTAAATACTTACAAATAAAACCTCACTTTTATATCGTGGTGTTTTCCTCAATGATCCATGTTGATTAATATTTCGTAGAAACTTTCCTGCCTCTCTTGATCGTTAAGTGACACTATCCGCCTATTAAAACAACTTGGAATACGTGTCCTCCCTAATAACAGGTTTGAATGACCTTGGCCTTGAAAACATGCCTATTGGTTTTGGTCGAGATACATTGTATGTCTTGTATCGTTCAGTGTGCCCCTTTTCAGCTTCTATATTATTTGCTTAGCACATAAAACGGAGAGTGGTTTCCTTAAGTGGACTAACGTTATTGAATTAGCTTAGATTCGGTTACAGAAAAAGACACATGGAAGATGTAGCCGCCGCTAATATGTCACTATTCTAAAAACGTATTAGTAAAAGTACAAAATCATGTGGTATAACATGGTATATCACATGGTAAATCACAATACACCTGCCATATCTAATGCCGAAGATGCCTTTCGCCTAATACCATGGTTCGTCAGTCCGGTGGGACATATTTCTTGTATACTTCTGGTGATATCATGTTGACATATAAACTAATAGTTCATATCTCGATCCATATCCTGACGCTATGATCATTGGAATTGCTACTAAACAGGGCCCGGCATGGCCAGATGGTTAGGGCACTCGACTCGCAATCTGAGGGTCGCGGGTTCAAATCCCTGTCACACCAAACATGCTCGCCCTTTCAGCCGTGGGGGCGTTATAATGTGACGGTCAATCCCACTATTCGTTCGTAAAAGAGTAGTCCAAGAGTTGGCGGTGGGTGGTGATGACTAGCTGCCTTCCCTCTAGTCATACACTGCATAATTAGGGACGGCTAGCGCGGATAGCCCTCGTGTAGCTTTGCGCGAAATTCAAAAACAAACAAACAAACAAGCTACTAAACATGTTCTTGCTGAAGCTGGTGTGTGGAGTTAATTACCCCTAGCGGTCTTAACTGAAATAATACTGTTCTTGTTTTGCTTTTATTTCGCGCTAAGATGCACAAAGGGTTATCTGCGCTAGTCGTCCCTAAATTTGAGCTGGTAGACTAGACACGATTAAACTGACACGATCATAAATAGAATTTAATCCATGTGGGTTCAATAACATAAGCCCCCCCCCCCCCCAATGGCACAGCGGAATGTCTGTGTACTTACAACACTAGAATCCGAGTTTCGATACCCGTGGTGGGCTAAGCACAGATAGCCCATTGTGTAGCTTTGTGCATAATTACAAACAATAACATCATGCGATCAAAATGTCAACTTAACACCCGAACTGCTCATTAAAACTAACACGATCTGAAAGGGAACGTAACTCACGAGTTTTCAATAAACCAATACGACAAGAAAATCAACTTTAACCATGAACTGTTCTTTACAACCAAACTATCACGAACAAAACTTAACTCACGAGCTGTTCATTAAAGCAAAACAGTCTAAAGATCAACATAATCTATGAACTGCATACAGAAGATTTTTCTCCTTAATGAATCTTCACATCATCCTCAAGAATGATGTTTTACTAGGCCACAGAAGAGCTAGCTTGAACAATTAAATTGTCAATTGGAAAAGAGAAAATGTCCTCAGATGCTGCTCAATGTATGGGTAAATCTGATGAAAGGGGTAACAGCAAAAATACTTCTGAGAGACCAAGAGGTGAGAGTACGTCTGTCTACCAAAGTGGGAGAGACGAGACCAAAGAGGTCCACAACCAGATGTTTGCCTACCAAGGTGGGAGGGACAAGACCAAAGAGATCAACAACACCTCATGTCTACCTACCAAGGTGGGAGGGACAAGACCAAAGAGATCCACAACCAAATGTTTGCCTACCAAAGTGGGAGGGACAAAATCAAAGAGATCCACAACCAGATGTCTGTCTACCAAGGTGGGAGGGACAAGACCAAAGAGATCCACAACTAAATGTCTGCCTACCAAGGTGGGAGGGACAAGACCAAAGAGATCCACAACTAAATGTCTGCCTACCAAGGTGGGAGGGATAAGACCAAAGAGATCCACAACCTCAACTGTCAAGGCAGTCACACACCGCACACATCAGACTATATAAAAAAAATACAGCACTGTGCTGTTGTGCTATTTGGCCTTGAAGATGTCTACAGTCAAGTGTATATTGGCATTTTTTGCAACAAGCTAAAAGATCTAAGAGTCTCAGACATTCTCATATGATGGATATTGGTTATGCAATATTAGTTGACATTTGGCAAATGGAGATATGGTTTTTGTTAAATAAGCTTTGGCTTCCCACAAGGATCCATGCTGAGTCCTATTTTCTTTCAACATATACACAGATGTTCTGGTCAGCACCTGGGAAAACACCGTGTACGTAAGTTAACGATATAATTGTTATAAGAATCTCACACCCACACATCCAATCAAATGAAACCAACTAGATCTTGCACAAACAACCCTCTCTCTTCACCTTGACATATGCAGACCATTACAGTTCCATATAATAACTCTGTCCCCTTTTCTGGGTGTTGTTATGGACCAGGTTGAATATGTCTGTGCATATTAATATTCCAAGAAGAATCTTAACTGTATCAAATATGCAGCAGGCCAGAAAGTGCAACAAATAATCTTCGTTCATCTGATTAGAGAAACAGTCATGATCACAGTCATGGTAATAGCAACAGGAACAGCCAAACATTTGTGGCTTTACTTGAGCTGTATTACTACAAGACACTACTCTGAACAACCACTATCATACCTCATATGTGTGAGAGAAGACAGAAGAAGTAGTAATACAGACTTAAATCGGTCAAACCATGGGACAGTGAGGTAAATAAATATGTGAAGTAAATAAATACACCACTATTTAGTAGATTTAGAAAGATGGCATTAAGTTAAACTCAATGAAGACTGGGAGTAGAGTGTGGATGTCAAGGTCAAGAATGGGCATCACAGACAAAGTTATTGAATGAATATATGAACAGAGATCAACATTGACCATACCAATAGATGGATCACTCAGAAAAGTCATGACTGCATAGGCAGAAGTCACGTGGAGAGGGGTAAATCTAATCTTTGAGTGGTCAGCAGCCAAAATTGATGATTCAACTCTTTCAGGACACAATAAAAAGCTACGAGGAGTTACTTATCTGATTGGTCAGTAACAGTGACAATCATACTCTTAACAGACTCCCTACACCTCGTTACAAGATTGTGAACAGGTTTTGAGAGTCAAAAGCTCGTTTGATAATGACCTATATTACTATATTACAGGCTTATAATGCACTGAGAAGGTGGACCAATGAACTGGTGAGGCACAACCCTTGGGCGAACTGGTATCGACAATGAAATAACTTTTAAATTGTTCTAGGAAAAGAAGAAACAGAAATGACACTAATCAACTGATAAACTGGAGAAAAGAGGGTAGAGTGATCGAAGTGGAGCAAACTTTCAGTTACGGTTTATGTTATATTGGAACGTTTCTGGAGAAGCTGTAAATCGAAACGTTGAATGTCCAATTAAAGAAAAATAACACATTTGGTATTATAAGGTAGTTTATTTCGAGTATTAGAATGTCTTTTTATACGCCAATATGCACTACAGAAATTAAATAATGAATGTCTTTAGTCAAGAAAACGACCTGAATTAAAACATTAGTTAATATGGAATTCTGATGAGTTTTTAATTTTAATTTTACGTTGATTTTCAGTTTATATAGTAGGCAAGCAATAAAATAAAATCATTACATCTGTAAGGCTGAATCATGACTTCTGTAAGTCTGAATCATGATCTCTGTAAGGCTGAATCGTGACTTCTGTAAGGTTGAATTCTGATCTCTGTAACGGTAAATCATGACTTCTCTAAGTCTGAATCATGACCACTGTAAGAAAAAATCATGATCTCTATAAGGCTAAACCATGACTTCTGTAAGGTTGAATTGTGACCTCTGTAAGGTCAAATCATGACTTCTGTAAGGTTGAATTGTGATCTCTGTGACGTTGAATTACGACTTCTGTAAGTCTGAATCATTACCCATATTAGGCTGAATTATGACCTCTGTAAGACGAAATCATGACATCTGTAGGGCTTAATCATGACCTCTCTAAGGTGATCTGTGACCTCTGTAAATCGGAATCGTAACCTGTGTATAAACCAGAATCAAATGAAAGCAACTGTGACGTTTCGTAATCAGCATTTAATAACAATTCGTATAAAAAATTTCATTCAAAATCCAGTCCCAAAACTCATTTATAAAGTGCCCTATTGGCCTTTTGATCGACAGATTCATGGTTCGATACTAGATGACCTTGAATGTATTCCGCACTTTCAACTCTGGGCGTATTATAAAAGTAACAGTTAATTCCGTCAATCGATTTATAGAGAAAGACAAGGTTCCTGTGGCGTCTGATGTTTATTGGCTGGTTGTCCTTCTCACGTCAGTGGTTTAAAATTAAGGATTGCTATACCTGAACTACTAGGATCACTGACTTAGCTATTTATCATATTTGCCCACAAGGTGTCGTTCATAAATCTGATCAAATATTCGCTGTATATTTCTTTCTTTTTCAAGTATATTTTTATAACAAATACATATACAGTACAGTAATTACTTCAAGATAACTTTGGAATTATAGCCCATATAATGTTGTCTTTTAATCTCTGAAATGATTCATTATTTGTGATTCTAATTGTAAGTTTAGGCCTATAACAGTTTATTAAATAAATTAGGATAACGTGTTCGAACCATATTACTACTGTCCCTTGTTAATATCAGGAAATTCTTATGTTAGTTTGAAGTTACAAGTTTTAAAATCGTACGCTTCACTTCCATGGACACAAAATGTATCCCTGTTGGACAAATACGTCTGTTTGACATCTTGTTCAGAGAATTAAGGGTTGACGAAGAGTTAAGCAGTGGCACAGCGGTATGTCTGCGGACTTACAACGCTAGAAATCAGGTTTCGATACCCGCGGTTGGCAGAGCAAAAAATAGCCCATTGTGTAGCTTTGTGCTTAACTATAAACAAACATACGAACCTTGTCACAAATCTTGTCAGATAGAATGAATAGATAAAAATATCGTTTGATAATTTAGAAATACCAGCATGAAACATTAAATGTAAATTATTAAAATTAAGATGTAAGAATTTAGAAAGTTTTCTATTATAACTTTTGACAACAGCATGCTCATCAAAAACGACGCACTGCGAAGACTTGTATTGTATTTTCTCCAAAGTTTTCCAGACATGTTTATTGCAATAAGCTTATAATGAGCTTACACTAAGCCAATTTCTATTGATGTTATAGTCAACAAGTTATGCCTCTTTCCATCAATCTGGGTCATTTTTATTGATATTCATTTAAACAGAGATATTGGTGGAACATACATATCAGAAAATGGCTTAACTCGTGCTCCATAAATTCGAAAATAAATACTCTCGTGTCAATGAAGTCTACCACAAACTCGGTGTTTTTGTTACGTTGTAGACCCGTTTACAAAATGTCGGCCATTCTGTGGTAGAAATGGAACTTATAGGCTTACCATTTGTGATATAAATCGTGCAAAATCCATTTCATATTCCAAATCAGAGGTGTTCTGGTATTGAACAAAAGACCTCTTCGGCAGTGGCTTGTGTTTTACACAATTCTAATTTTGGAATGGATAAATTAAGATGAATGTGAAAAAAATATAAAACAAAAATCATCTGCAGTTTTTGTGATTGTTGTTAGAAATGATGGACCTTTTGCTTCCCCAACGTTCGGCATTGAAATCGTAACTTTAAACAGAATGGATCTTATAAAAGTCATAGATGATATCTAAAGTAATTTCAATACTTGATGAGTCCTGCTTCAAGATAAACAGCACGCGAGGATTTGTGGTTTATTTCGTAAAACTTGAAAGCCAACATGTGCCTTTATAAAAAAATCAATCATAACCTTCTATATTATCCTTCCAGGCTGAACGTTCTGTGTCACTAAGCCAAGATAATTCAGCTTGGGCACTACTTTCGTCTGACTTGCGTCGGGTCTCGGGTTTGAATACCGCCACTGGACATTATCGTCTTTTCAGCTGCGAAACCATTATAACGTGACTGTCAATCTCGACATTCGTTGGTAAAAGACTAGCCCAAGAGTTAGCAGTAGGTAATGTTGACTACAGTAGGTAATGTTGACTAGCTGTCTTCCCTCTATTTTATCACTTCAAAATTAGGGAAAGCTAGCGCAAGTAGCCCTCGAGTAGCTTTACAAAAATTTCAACAAACATAATGAATCCTTGTACGTAACTAAAGTCAAAATGCTTCGTAATATAAATAGAGCGGATTGCAGTCTGACTGATTACGGATATTCTTTCATGGCGCTAGTTCGTCCCTTGTTTTCAACTGATAGACCAGAGAGAGAGGACGGCTAGTCAAGAGCACGCACCGCCAACTCTTGGGACAATCTTTTACCAACAAAAAGTGGAATTGGCCATCAACTTATAACGCCCTCACGGCTGAAGGAGCGAGCATCTTTGGTGAAGGGATTCGAACCTGCGACCCGAAATGATATACTAGAAGGAAGGCAGTTAGACATCACCACCAACCCGTTCGATACTCTTTTATCGACAAAAAAGTGGGTTTGAACATCATATTATAACGCCTTCGCGCCTGAAAAGGCGAGCATGTGAAGGGACGTGAACCTACGACCCGCAGATTACGATTCGAGCGCTCTACGCACCAGGTTCTGTTAAGCCCTTGAAAGAAAAAAAAAAAAGAGAGGTTAATCTGAAAAAAAGTAGTAATAGATTTTTTTGGATTTAGAAGGCAAACATTTGTCGTATCTTTAAAATGACATAAAAACTTATTCTCATAAATATTCTTTTATTTCCTTCGCTGCACTGAACACGAGAGAATTGTAAATTAATATCTAAATTGTCCTTCAGCAAAATGAAGCGTGAAAGTAGAGTTATTGAAAAAAATCTGAACTGTCTAAAACTCAGTAAATCACATTTCTTGTAGATGTGTGTTCGATAAATAACAATGGTAAAATGTCAAAAAATGTGTTATAAAACATGACGTACGTGAAATGTATAAAGCTCATTACATATATATATATTACGAAAGTTTATACAAGGCCAGTGTGGGCTGCGTAGGATGTATGATATACATATTTATAAGTCGTTTGTTTCCATAGCAAACCTCATCCCGGATAGACAGTGTTTTTCATCTTCGTCGGTTTGTTTACCAAGGTCGAAAACTGGTTCTACAATATATTATCATATCATTCTGGCTTTTGAAAACCAAGACTGGAAATATTAATACTTTATTTATTTTTATATGACTGGCTCAACGCTTCGACGTAACAATAAAGAATTAATTATATAGAAAAATTAACCAAAAGTGGGCTGATATTTCTTTCGTAATTTGTTTACAAATATTTGTCTGTTATTAGTGTAACGTGTTCTGGCCCTTCAGTGAATTAATGAAATATTTGACCCTTTATTGTATTAATGGAATATTTGACCCTTCAGTGAATTGATAGAATATTTGACACTTCAGTGAATTGATAGAATATTTGACCCTTCAGTGAATTGATAGAATATTTGACCCTTCAGTGAACTGATATAATATTTGACACTTTATTGCATTAATGGAATATTTGACCCTTCAGTAAATTGATATAATATTTGACCCTTCAGTGAATTGATATAATATTTGACCCTTTATTGCATTAATGGAATATTTGGCCCTTCAGATAATTGATAGAATATTTGACCCTTCAGATAATTGATAGAATATTTGACCCTTCAGTGAATTAATGGAATATTTGACACTTCAGTGAATTGATATAATATTTGACCGTTCAGTGAACTGGTGTAATATTAAGCCAGGTTTGGTAAATTGTTTTCTAACAACTATGTTATAAGAATAGTTTTACATGGTTTTGTTTTTTCTGCGAGTATAAAATTAAAATGACAAAAGTAAGAGAAAACATATATATTGTTGCTATTACTTGATAACGATTTCAAGATGGAGGCTCACCTCAAGCCCAAAGGTCATCTTGGAAAAACACAATACTTTATCAGAAATTTTCCGAAACAAAAGAAGGTACTGTTCTACTTAGGTTGTGTTATCTCCTGTATTGCATCATACATCCTAAACAACTTCGAAGATAAGGTGTGTAAAAATTATCACATTGGTGATAACGTGCAAAAATTGATTGGTTCGTGCATAAAGCGTTTTAGTATTTCTTACATAAAAACACCGACAGCGTTATAAGAATATTATGCTTCGAACAGTAATGCCTCAAATATATATATATAGACGACGATAGATCGGGTGTAGAAACATTTTAGAAGTAGACATATTTACTGTTACTGCTTTAATTTAGGGTTAGTGAAAGCAGTGATCTTACAGAAATGTCACATGTTATTTATTGCCAACATTTTAGTTTAGGGCTAGTGACAGCAGTGATCTTACAGAAATGTCACGTGTTACTTATTGCCACCATTTTAGTTTAAGGTTAGTGACAGCAGTGATCTTACAGAAATATCACGTGTTACTTATTGCCACCATTTTAGTTTAAGGTTAGTGACAGCAGTGATCTTACAGAAATATCACGTGTTATTCATTGCCACCATTTTAGTTTAGGGTTAGTGACAGCAGTGAGCTTACAGAAATGTCACGTGTTATTTATTGTCACCATTTTAGTTTAGGGTTAGTGACAGCGGTGGTCTTACAGAAATGTCACGTGTTATTTATTGCCACCATTTTAGTTTAGGTTTAGTGACAGCAGTGATCTTACAGAAATATCACGTGTTATTTATTGCCACCATTTTAGTTTAGGGTTAGTGACAGCAGTGAGCTTACAGAAATGTCACGTGTTATTTATTGTCACCATTTTAGTTTAGGGTTAGTGACAGCAGTGATCTTACAGAAATGTCACGTGTTATTGCTGTTGGTATCACAAGGATCCAAAGCTTGTTTTCGTGACTTTCTGTTGATAATTTTAATAATCCAACTGAAAACTATAGTTTTCGTTGTCAGATGACCACACTTTCTCGAATCAGGTGGTCGAATGTAGTGATACGTAAATAGTCCTGAAAAACTGTCGAAACAATGCTATATTAAAAAACATAGCACGATTTTACGTCTTTGTATTAAGTTTGTTCAGTTGCTATAAAAAAATGTTTGCATAGTTGTAACAATCATTCTAGAGAAAGCACGTGAATCTATGCAATCACGAACGCGATAGATATTTGAATACAATTAGAATTGTAATGTATGTAAGTGTGTTTGTTTGTTTTGAATTTCGCGCAAAGCTACAATAGGGCTATCTACGCTAGCCGTCCCTAATTTAGCAGTGTAAGACTAGAGGGAAGGCAGCTAGTCATCACCACCCACCGCCAACTCTTGGGCTACTCTTTTACCAACGAATAGTGGGATTGACCGTTACATTATAACACCCCCACGGCTGAAAGGGCGAGTATGTTTGGTGGGACGGGGATTCGAACCCGCGACTCGCAGATTGCAAGTCGAGTGCCCTAACCACCTGGCAATACCGGGCCATGTAAGTGTGAAAACAGTCTATAGTTATGCTGGTCAGCCTTCTTGTTCAAATATTTATATCTAAACATGCTCCCAATTTTCTCCTATAAGTAGCATCATATTGGCATGCTTACGTAGGAAAGAGTGTCGAGCATTGATTTAAGTTTCGCGTCCCGTTACCGTCAGAAATGAAATAGTAGTCCGCACTTTCGGGCCACGCGTTCGTTATAAGAGTTATGGTCGAGCCCCACTACTCGGTCTAACAAGAGTAGCCCAAGAGTTGGCGATGAATGGTGTTGACTATCTGTCAGCCTATCATGCCCTAGTTTAAGATGCTCAACACGCAATCTGCGGATCGCGAGTTCGAATCCCGTTAACGTACATGTTCGCACTTTAAGCCGTTATAGTGTGACGGTCACTCTCACTATTCGTTGGCAAAGAGGACCCCATGAGCTGACGGTGGGTGATATTGACTAGCTGCTTTCTATCTAATCTATCACCGAAAAATTAGGGACGTTTAGTGCAGATAACCCTCGTGCTTCTTTGCATCTTTAGAAAAGCTAAAATAGATATTTTTGCTAAGCGAGGCGCTGATTAAAAGCACGTCGTTATTTGACTTCCTGTAATTGATTTGTCAATGTGTTCGTTTATTCATCCAGTTGCAATGTCTGTCTGTAACCAGTTAGCTCATTCCCCACTTTCTTCTTTCTCACCATTTGTCTATTTTTTTTTTCCGAATTTTTGTTCACTCATCATATTGTTCATCTGCCACTGAGTTAGAATGATTCCGAATTTAGAGAATTCCTGTCTGTTGGTGTCTCGGGTTGTCCATCAGTTCATTAACTTATCTTTAATCACATTCCTGTTTTCCATATTCATTACTTTGCCCTCTATCAGTCTCCAACTAATCTATCACACAATCTGTCATCTTTATTGTCCGTCTGTCCCTTCTGCTGTCTATCATTTTAATGTTTTCTTTAATTATTTCATACGTTCTTCTATACGTTACCTGTTCGTCGGTTTATTCTACGTACGTACCTTCCTTGTCCCACGCAATAAAAATGTCATGGTCTCGACAAATAACTGAGACCTTGAATAGACTATAACGGTATTCTGTATGTACAGTCCGGTTGCGTTTTATTGAAAAGGTGAAAAGGTTTACGAAAGAGCAACGACAGAAACAAGAGTTTGCCAGCCAACACTAATCTTGTATTGGTAATAAACACTGCACAAAACATTATATTTACATTAGACAGAATTCGAAACTTTTGCGCCATCTTTTGAATATGGGATAGAACTAATGCAAAAAAAAAAAGTAACTTACGGTGTAGCATCATTATAAAATAATAATAATAATAAAATAACATTTTTTTGGACGTTCGTTTTCGCTTTACAACCTGAAACCGTGTTGTACGTGCTTTATTTATAAATTTGATTAGAAATACTTACTGAAACAATGCTTCCCTTGTTTAAGCTTAGCCTATCGTTCGAAGCTATGTTCTGATTATGAGAAGTTCCCCCTCTATTAGTTCTAGAATCAATGGAAACATTAATGTTTTCTTTGATTTGTCATGGTTGAAGTAAATTCCCACGTTTCCCTTAGGTTTCAAAAAACCTTCCGTATGTTTACACTAGTATAATGCTTGTGATTTGTTCTGAAAATGTCGGCTACACGTCACGTGTATGTGACAAGTACCTGTATTTGTTGCCTGGTTACTAAAGCTCTCTGCCGCCGTCCCTAAATTTTAACTGTTGACCAGAGGGAAGGCAGCCAGTTGGTAGCACCCTTCATACAACTCGTCATTCAAGCTGAGGGATTGAATTTAACTTTATAACGCACGCAGAGTTTAAATTGAGAGAGTTATTTTGTTGTATCACACGGATTCGAACCCGGATCATCAACTCTGAGCGATGAAAGAATCATGGCAACTATTCTACGTTTTAAAAAGATGCGGGCAACATAAGAACTTCTCAAAAAAGTAACATCATTCGTGAATTTTAATTGTCGAAATCAGTTTCTGGGTTTACAACATATAAAAATTAAAGTCACGAACGCTATTCTACTGAAGTGATAAACCAATTAAGAACTTATTCAACGACTCCTATTCTCCAGTACTTGACGCTTCCTTATGTTAATGACATTATCCCCTCAAAAAACTCCATTTCACAACATGTCCCACAATGCCTCCAATGAACAATACCTTCCTTTGCCTTTCGCCCTTGACCTTAACAAGAAGTTAAGTTTATTCAGTTTTCCCTGTCTTCCTCCTATGTGCTACAAAGATGCTAATATCTGTAGGACTGATTTGTTCTTTTCTTGTCTTCTTGATTTTCTGTAGTGTAAGCTACTAATACCAAGCTATCACTTTGGCTTAAGAAATTAATACGTTCTGTTCTTTAACTATGTTCAACGAATATATTTCGAAATCTATAATGACGTTTTACTATTGGCTTATAGTCATCCCTACTTCTGAAGTGACAGTTAGAGAAAAGGCGACGATTTAACAGCATCCACCGCCAACTCTCCGGGTCTGACAGAATAGTGGGATTTGAGCATCGATCTTATAGCGCATTCACGGCTAAAAAAAGCGCGTAGCGCGTTTCAAAAGGATCGAAACGCGAACCGCAAATCCTTGGATTCACATTTCGGTAATGCTAACCCGTGAGACACGCCCAACCCACTATTGACTTAGTGAATTTTGAATTCTCGCTATGCTTCAATAGTTGCATAACTAAATATTGAAGGGTTTGTTTGTCTTCGAGCAAAGCGGCATTGGACTCTCTGTTGTGTCCCCCCCCCGAGGAATCAAACCCCTGTAAATGTACCGCTGTTCCAATGGGAGAGGGGACAACTTTTTGAAGAGAAGGTAAACTACTGTTTCTAGAAGTTGCTGTGGGGTCATGTGACTGGATTCTATTGAGTGGCTACTTCGTTTGTTTTGGAAAAATCTTGTTCACCCTGTAATTTAAGGACCAATAAAAAGAAAAATTACATGAATTTAAGTTAACAATGGATGAAGGGCGACGTGTATTTTAAAATTTATATCAATATATTTAAATCTATTTAAAACAAAACTTGACATTCTTTTTATTGAAATCCATGCTCATTCAGCCAGAGAGATGATTATGTTTCAATATTTATTTAGTTTTCGCTTTAATTTCCCAAGCATAACTATTGGTTTTTAGTTAAATAAATATAAGTACTAGTCCCCTAGCGGCTCAGCGGTAAGTCTGAGGACTCACATCGCTAAGAACTGGGTTTCGATACTCGACATGGGCACATCACAGACAGTATAGCTTAACAAAAAAAAAAAACTAGCTAAATGTGCAAGACCTTTATTTAGCCGTATCAGACATTTTCTGTTTTATTACAAGTCTTTCAAGTCTTTTCTTTTGTTACAAAAGACTTGCAATGTTTACTAAAAGCTTGTGGAGATAAGCATGCCAAATTAATAGTTGTAGTATGAATGTATTCATGGTTATCTGGTGGTTGGTGAAAATGACCATGCCCATATTGAGAAAATGTGTGTGTGGGGCACATTACAATAGCAAGTCTGAGGGCTTATAATGCTAAAAATGGAATTTCGATACGCGAGATGTTCAGAGCAAAGACAGCCCGTTATGTAGCTTTGAGTTTAATAGCAAACGAACAAAGATGGTGTTTAATCTATAACTTTATTTTGTATGTATGTATGCGTGTTTCATTCTACTTCTCTTAGTCTGGTTGTATATATATATACGTGAAAATACAGCTTCAACGAGGTATGAGTATTAACAACGCTGCACAGTCTAGCTAATTAGTAGCCACGCCAAGTGTTGACTAATGCTGCTACGCATGCGCAGCTATCCGAAAATGTGTGCACCTGTTAAAGCCGTGACGGGTATCGTAGGGATTATATCCTTGTTTTTAGAGGAATACCCTGAGGTTGTCTTGTAGCAACCGTAACCAAGTGTGTGGTACGTAAGGGGGAATGCAGGAAGAATGCTGTGGGGGGTTATATCTTGTAGCAGCCATAACCAGCGTTTGATACGTGAGGTGAAATATAGTAGCAGGAAGAATGCTGTGGGGGTTATATCTTGTAGCAGTTATAACCAGCGTTTGATACGTGAGGGGGAATATAGTAGCAGGAAGAATGCTGTGGGGGTTATATCTTGTAGCAGCCATAAATAAGTATGTGCACGAGATGGAAGGAGAAATAGCAAGGGTCGTGTTCTGGAGGTTTGTATCTTGTATCAAGCATAACCACGTGTGTTGCACGTGAGGGGAGTATAGTAGCAAGACGAACGCTCCGGGGATGATGAAGTTGTTTCTTTCGGCAGAAACTAGAAGGTTTAACACTACTACAGCAAATTATTTAAAACCAAAATCCTCTTGGACAAACGTAGACACTACAAACACTCCACCAGCAGCTTGAACTCTCGAGGATGGCACTCAACTGATAGTCTGTACGACAACTTAGACAACTTTATGTATTAGCACAACCTACTTCCACCATGAAGATAAAGCTACCAATAACAAGAAGGCCTAACCATGGGCTCAACCCTATCACAAAGTGCTTAGTAAGGCCTAACCATGGGCTCATCCTATCACTAAGTGAATAGTAAGGCCTAGCCATAGGCTCACCCCTATCACAAAGTGCTTAGTAAGGCCTAGCCATGGGCTCATCCTATCACTAAGTGAATAGTAAGGCCTAGCCATGGGCTCACCCCTATCACTAAGTGAATAGTAAGGCCTAGCCATGGGCTCATCCTATCACTAAGTGAATAGTAAGGCCTAGCCATGGGCTCACCCTATCACTAAGTGAATAGTAAGGCCTAGCCATGGGCTCACCCTATCACTAAGTGAATAGTAAGGCCTAGCCATTGGCTCACCCCTATAAATAAGTGCTTAATGAGGCATAGCCATTGGCTCACCCCTATAAATAGGTGCCTATTTAGGCCTAGCCATGGGCTCACCACTACCACCAGTACTTAATAACCCTTATATTTAGCATTTCGAAGATAATGCCCTCAACCCCCCCCCCCTCTACGCCCCATGAAAGAATTAAATGGATTCGTAAATCGTATGGAAATTTAGGAATATCAGAACAAAACATTAAATGTAAATTATTAAGATTCGAATGTAAAGGCTGATTCACGTTTACAACACAACAACATGTTTCTTATCAAAAACGAAGCACTGCAAAGATTTATGTTGTTGTTGTTTTTGTCTCCCCTCTCTCCTATTTTTCAAGACATGTTTATTGCAGTCAGCCCATGATACATTTAAGCTAGACTAATATGGCTCAGATATATTGAAAATATAACCACATATACACACACAACAGAGAGGATCCCAGAATTCGTGACTCATCTGAACAGACAACATTTTCAAATTCAATTCAATATGAAAACAAAAGAAGATAAATAAAAATAAAAAAACTTTTATTCCAAGATCTGGTGGTTACTAAGGTACATGATCCATTCACTGCAAGAGTTTACAGAGACACGCACACACATATAAGTCTAATTACTTCACTAATAACCAAATAAGGTAGGGATACACCAAGAACAAACAGAATTAAACTTAAACAGTTACATTTTCCTATATCAAAGGTTACTCCACAAACACGCTAACGGCACAACAGTTCTCAAAAGCCCGAACACAATACAAGGTCAGGCGTGACCTAGTGGTTAGTATGTCCGGACTGTGAACTTCACGGCTCATTGTTCGCATTCCTTTTTCAAAAAACGAGCCTTGGACTTTGGGCCATCAGTACGATATAATAGTGATAGTCAAATCCCACTGTTTGGTCAGTTTTGTTACTTAGCTGCCTTTCCTTTAGTCTTTCAGTTCAAAATTAGGATTGGTTTTGTGCAGCTTAACGTTTTGTATGACTTTGCGCAAACATTCTTGAACAAAGAACACAATTTTGCCTACTGAAGAACAAAAACACCATTTAAAATATTCCTTCTAAGTGAATATGAACTTAAATACACCAGGGAAACAAAAAAAACAACAAATGTCAAAATTTAAGAACGTAACAGACGTACAAATACTCTGTTTGTTTGTTTGTAATTAAGCACAAAGGTACACAATGGACTATATGTGCTCTGCCCACCACGGGTATCGAAACCCGGATTCTAGCGTTGTAAGTCCGCAGATATACCGCTGTGCCACTGGAGGGGGGGGGGGCTCAAATACTCTATAATACCGATCTATCTGCAAACAGCCCCTCAAGCAAGAAAAAAACAACAAAAAAAAAACATGAGATATCGAACAAGTGTTTTACGTCAAGTCAGCTGAAAACACAGTCAGTCAACCTGGCATAGAAGTCAGCAATGGTTGTGCGGATACCCCTTGTACAATTATTTAAACAGTTGATAATGCAAAGGATGGTGAGGTCATTATTGGACCCGACATTTTGACCAACGTTTCACAGATCTTCTCTTTACTGTATTTGGAGATCAGCTTCCAAGGCCATGTTTAATCAGACCAAAGGCACAAAAGTCCACTTTAGCAGCACCGAAAGACATGACAGCTACGTGGCTGAATGAAATTACTGTGATTCCAGTTTCTTCAATCATCTTTCTCATGACAACAGTCATTAACTTCGGATGATGTCTCGAACTTATATCGATTTCGAATCCTTGTTTATTATCTTGTTAATAACAGACGATTCACTTTTATTCCGGATATTTCTTGTGGATATTTTTTGAAGAGGAGTCTCTTTTTTGTGTGTGTGTAACCACAGCCTTTACTGTGTGGATGTTGCCTTTACTCCGGATTAGGTTATGAGGTGGGTTTAAAGACTGTCGCTGCTCGAAGGTCTCTATTGTACATCTTTTTTTCGGTTCCATGGTGATCACTGAAGGTTTCCCTTTTACAAAATACCATGTTGTGTTAGAATCTCGCTGAAATTTCTATTCGGAGAGGCTTTTTATACTCCTAAAGCCATAAGACATCTTGTGCCTTTAGCAACATGTGCTGCATTGATATAAGCAAGTGATTTATGGACATAATACAAATAACAAGTAGGAAAAGCACGTGGTGTTTCAGAATAAACGCACATGTCTTGAAATGATTATGTGAAATTCTGAAGACAGACAGTATCATTTCACTTCTGGCTCTACAGAATAAAGAAAGATTGCTTGTTTCAGGGTATGAGAAGAGAAGAATCAAGGGGAACCGAAAGCCGTAGCGTATTTTAACTTTCTAAACCCATAAATTTACCACTGATCCAATAGAGGGGACATAATATAAAAAGAAAGACTCTTAAAATAGCTGGGAAAGTTCTTTATTCGCACTGGAATAAATAATTTTTATAGATAACGACGAGATGTACAGTCAGTTTAAAACTCGAATAAGGATTGTTCCGAATTACATTTTGTTGAACTCAAACGAAAGGAAAATGACAAACTTCTTAATTATATCGTAGTAATTTTTCTCTTTCATTACTTAACAGAATGCGATGGATAACTTGGAGAAAATATTACTATATGACGTAAACAAAAAAAATTCCATTGTTGATAGCTACTATTGAAACACTTTAGGCATTGTTGGTAACTGTTACTGAAACACTACAGGCATTGTTGATAGCTGTTATTGAAACACTTCAGGCATTGTTGATAGCTGTTATCGAAATACTACAGGTATTGTTGATAACTGCTATTGAAACACTACAGGCATTGTTGATAACTGTTATTGAAACACTTCAGGCATTGTTGGTAACTGTTACTGAAACACTACAGGTATTGTTGATAACTGCTATTGAAACACTACAGGCATTGTTGATAACTATATTGAAACACAAACAATCAGTACAATTCCACCATAGAAGCTCTGCAGATGTTTGGCAGAACAGTTATTTTGATCGTTACGTTTCGTTATGACGTTTTACACGTCACTTTTATGTCTCGTATCTCCACTTGTTTTTACAGACACCTCGACTGCTGGGAAATATTAATTAGTTAGATTATTGTTATGACAAATTTTATTGTAAGAGTCTGTTTCTTATTTAGATTTTTATTTGCAAGATTCATAACTCTGTCTAACACAAAACTGTTATTGAAATACTACAGGCCTGCTTGTTGTCAAACACAAACCTACACAATCGGCTATTAGTGCTATGCCTATCGAAATCTGATTTTTAGGGTTATAAATTATCGGACATAAAGCTGGACCACCGTGTGAGGGGGGGGGGGTATTTGTACTGACTTAACATCCTTTAGTTATTATAGAACTACTGGCAATGCTAATAAAATATTGACGTTTGAAGGAAAATCCTGTTTTAAAAATACTGTCTTTTTTTGTATTTGTAATACATGATATACTCTTAACAAGTGTTAACTTTTTAACATGTTACTTACTGATTAGTTGTTAATACGTATTCGCGGTTGAATAAAACATTTTGTTTTATTAACGCGCTTCATGAATGTGTTACAAGTTAGTGTTTCACACATACTCTGTTACCATACTTCTGTGCCTTTTCACTCTCTTTCAACCAGCTAACCTTGGACGCTACCAGGACCTGAAAATGTTCTACAAGGTTTACAAAACAACAACAAAAAAAAACAACAGAAAACGACTTTAAAATGTCCTTCATTTAAACAAGAAAAACATCTCTTTACAATAAAATAGAGAAACTTGGTTTTTAAAGTTCTGTTTGCACAGTGATTGAACCGAAACAATGAACCTTCTTGGTAATGTTTAGCTAACACTAACTAGAACTGTGTAAAATATGTTATGACGTATACGTTATCACTAGTAAGTTTGTTTGTTTGTTTGTTTGTTTATTGTGAAGCACAAAGCTACACAATGGGCTATTTGTGCTGTGCCCACCGGAGACTTACCGCTGTGCCTCTGGAGTGGGGGGAGGGGGGCACAAAAAAAACAAATAAACAAACTAGACAATATTTACTAACAAATAATTTGTTGTTGTTGTTGTTGCTTTTATCATGGAAGATCGGTTTTAGAAGAATTACGACTTTGTAAAGTTTTGGAAAATAACTTACTCGGAAATAAAGGTTACTTAAAAACTGAATATTGTATACGTTTGAGTGGCGAATTGTAGCAGATCCAACTGTCAGCGTGGTTCTAATTCATCGTGATACGTTTGAGTGGTCAATTGTAACAGATCCAACTGTCAGCGTGGTTCTAATTCATCGTGGGCACGTTATAAAAGTGACAGTCAATCCCATTATTTGGTTCAAAGATAGGCAAAAAGTCCACGTGACAGCGGATGGTGCTGGCTAGCTGCCTTCCCTGTGTCCAGTAGTTCAAAATTTCCTGAATCCGTAAAGTTCTCTTACCTGGCCATTTAGCACTATTTGGACGTAAAGTTCTCTTACCTGGCCATTTAGCACTATTTGGACGTAAAGATCTCTTACCTGGCCATTTAGCACTATTTGGACGTAAAGTTCTCTTACCTGGCCATTTAGCACTATTTGGACGTAAAGTTCTCTTACCTGGCCATTTAGCACTATTTGGACGTAAAGATCTCTTACCTGGCCATTTAGCACTATTTGGACGTAAAGTTCTCTTACCTGGCCATTTAGCACTATTTGGATTTCTTAGAAACTCTATAGTGTAACTCCTAAGGACAGAGATAATCGTGACGATACAGTTATTACATCGATATTACTCCAGTTTCAAAACACGATTGTGTCCTAGACCTGACGAAGCGTATTAATTTACCACTAGGTGCGATTCGAGCAAAACAATACTCTTACACGTAGGTACCTGACCTGCCGCAGTATGGAATTCTTTTTAACTTTTCCGACATTTTTTGGCGTCTTTCCAGACTGTCCACTTTCTGTTTCTGTTGAATAAATTGTTTTGTTCTACGATGTATATTTTAATATATATATATTTTATTTGTGAGTGAAATTCTGAACAGGTGAACGAGTTCTGTTATACATTCATTTTCTCATGAATTGCCCTTGGGTCACAAATGGAAGATCTATGTGTGACGGGGATTCGAACTCGCGACCCGCAGATTGCGAATCTCGAGCGTCCTAATCACCAGGCCTCTATATGTGTATATATTGGACATATTTATTGTTTGTTTGTTTGTAGTTATGCACAAAGCTACACAATGGGCTATCTGTGCTTTGCCCACCACGGGTATCGAAACCCGGTTTCTAGCGTTGTAAGTCCGCAGAAATACCGCTGTGCCACTGGGGGGGGCACATATTTATTGAGACGGGTACGTTTGTAACGCTGGAATTGTGCATATTTTTGGTTTCTTACTGTTATTACTCCCCCCCCCCCCACACACACACCACAGTGGCTCAGTGGTGAATCTGAAGGCTTATAATGCTAAAAACCGAGTTTTGATACCCGTGGCTAGCACAACACAGGTAGTCCATTGTGTAACTTTTTGTTTAACAACCAACAGATAAACTCGCTCTACCTATGTATACAAAATATTAATCCAAACATGAGACTACGACTCAAGACTTGTTTGTTTTACGATAAAGGACTGAGTTTCAATACAACTATTTCCAACTTCTTTGGCTCACTTATTCAATCTCTTGTCTATGTTTATAATAACGTAAAAACTGGCATATAGTGAACGTTCGTTAGACACTTATTAAATATCCGTGCGTTTTTTGTTGTTGTTGTTGTTTTTTTTTACGTTTAAAGACAGAAACAAGATATGAACAAATTGCAATCGACGAATAATCGTGTGGGTCGGGCGTGGCCCATGGTTAGCCTACCGAACCGTGGACTTGCTAGCCCGTACCTCACGTTCCGTTAACTCAAAAAAAAATTCAATAGACTACAAAATAGCGCTCTGATGCCGTGGGTACGTTATAAAGCTCAAATCATACTGTTCGGTCAGACTAAAATGGCCTAAGTACTAGCGATGGTCATTGTTCACTAGCTTAATAGTTTATCAGTAGTTTTTACAATACTAGATATGGTCCTACTGTAGCAGGTTATCTTTAGGTCAATCTCCATGAATTATAATTCCAAGCAACTGATGTTTCGAACACAGCTGTAAGCGATGGTCTTCGTAATGTCACACCTGACTTTTACCGACTGCTATGACGAACCACGAATAAAAATACACTGTACTTTCTTTTTTTTTTCCTTTTTGAAATATGAAAATACACTGAATAAACAAACGTGAATTAGTTATACTTGGCCAATATAATTACGTGTTTCTTTGAAATCTTGTTTCTGTTTGTTTGTTTGTTTAAAGTTAAGCACCACGGGTATCGAAACCCGGTTTCTAGCGTTGTACAATATCATTACTGAAGAAGAATGGTGAACTGTTCGCTTACGTTTTGGGTCTCGTTTAAAAACATATACAGTACTTTATTTATACACTAAAGGGTGTCTTAGTATTAATTTTTAATATAGTATTTTGTTTTTAAACACATATACTTTATTTATACACTAGAGGGTGTCTTACTATTAATTTTTAATATAGTATTTTGTTTTTAAACACATATACTTTGTTTATACACTAAAGGGTGTCTTAGTATTAATTTTTAATATAGTATTTTGTTTTTAAACACATATACTCTGTTTATACACTAGAGGGTGTCTTAGTATTAATTTTTAATATAGTATTTTGTTTTTAAACACATATACTCTGTTTATACACTAGAGGGT
>NW_013669072.1:85308-86486 GCF_000517525.1 Limulus polyphemus
CTTATATTTATACGCTAAACTTGGTCCCCCACCCAGTGGCACAGCGATATGTCTGTGGGCTTACAACGCTAGAAACTGGGTTTCGATAGCCGTGGTGGGCAGAACACAGATAGCCCATTGTGTAGCTTTGTGCTTAACTTCAAAGAAACAATAACTTTTTTTTAAGAATAATGTGTACGTTTTAAACACACATTACATCTGTAAAATGACGTGTGTGGTGGGCCATTTTAGAGAGCCCTACCAATCATCTAGAATGTTCTTTGACACTCTGGGGGTTTGGTTATGAAAGACACTTAATTTCGGGCGTAAACTCAATAAATTATTTTATATATATATACACATTTTTGTAACATTATTATGGATAATTACGATGTTGATCATACACAAGCGTTGCCAAAGCCGCGGATCCGGACTTTTTTTTTTTGTTTCACAGTCGCTTTAATATTTGCTTCTGCGTTACTGTAGCTTTATAGTACTACTGTGTTGCTTAACATTGGTTCGTCTGAGTACTGGCTTGTTTTGTGAGTCCTTGAGGCTTGTTTTCGATTTAACGTTTGGCAATCCTGACGTACACTATCAATTATGACCTCACGATGAGTATGAACCTCACGATCACTGCTTGGGTCCAGACCTAATCGGCTTTTAAAAACAATTTATGCGTGATGTTGCTTGTGGGCCAATGACAATGTTGGTTACAGTATCTCCGATAACATAAAGATGTAAACTAACCAATGGCAACGTTGGTTATATTATTCCCATTAATATAAAGATGTAAACTAACCAATGGCAACGTTGGTTATATTATTCCCATTAATATAAAGATGTAAAAACTAACTAATGGCAACGTTGGTTACAGTATCTCCAATAACATAAAGATCTAAACTAACCATTGGTTAGTTTACATCTTTATGTTATTAGAGATACTGTAACCATCGTTGCCATTGGTTAGTTTAGATCTTTATGTTATTGGAGATACTGTAACCAACGTTGCCATTGGCAACGTTGGTTATATTATTCCCATTAATATAAAGATGTAAACTAACCAATGGCAACGTTGGTTATATTATTCCCATTAATATAAAAATGTAAACTAACCAATGGCAACGTTGGTTATATTATTCCCATTAATATAAAAATGTAAACTAACCAATGGCAACGTTGGTTATATTATTCCCATT
>NW_013669072.1:87282-88411 GCF_000517525.1 Limulus polyphemus
TGTTTTTAAACACATATACTTTATTTATACACTAGAGGGTGTCTTAGTATTAATTTTTAATGAAAAGTGCCTATAAGATTGTTAAACATTTCTCACGATTCCTTCAGTAAAAGCGACCGTTTCAAAATTTATAAGTTTAAATAAATGAATATTTTAAAGAACTGTGTGAGTGTTTATAAATTATAAACGTTTCTTTTTTGTTTTAGAAAATTAAAGCATACATTTAAGTTAGCGGTAGCTTGTCTTTACCGTTATCAAACAATGATGAAACGGGGTGGGGGAGAAAACGAACATGAAATAAAAAACACACTAAAACAGCTGCTGGAAATCTCTTGCGTATTATCTCGTGCCAGTTACCAATTAACTGTAGTATATTGACCCGGATCATTTCTTCTACATCTGAACTAACGGCAATGCTCTAACGTAGGCGTCCGCAGAAATTTTTCCGGGGGGGGGGGGGCAAAGTAGTGTGAAATTGTGAATTAAATAAAAAAAATTCATATACATATGCTGAACGAATAAAGAAATAATAATGTTTCTCACTTTCCAGGGGGGGGCACTTGTCCCCCTTGCGGACGCCTATGTGCTATACGTTTATACAGGTAGAAATCGTTGAGGAAGGTAGGTCAAAGGGTCAAAGGAAGATGTTTAAAAAAACAGCATACGTATATTAAAAAATACAAAAAAAAAGCTCAATAGATAACACCTGAATATTTAGATTTTAAAAAATCGGCCAATTAAGCATGCTTTAACACGTTGTTTTCGGCAATGCAGCTTCAACAAACTCAACTGTTTATAACAATATTATCTGCAGCTTCAACAAACTTGACTGTTTATAACAATATTATCTGCAGCTCCGACACACTTAACTGTTTATAACAATATTATCTGCAGCTTCCACACACTTAACTGTTTATAACAATATTATCTGCAGCTTCAACAAACTTAACTGTTTAAAACAATATTATACCTTCAAAATTAATTTAAATCCGGAAGCTTCTGATCGAATAAAACTAATAATCCTCACAATAGTGTATTTTCTCTCAATCCCGAATGTTTTCATTTTGTTATTTATACGATTTGACAACCGCTAAAATCCCCCCACCCAAATATAAATATAAGTAATTAT
>NW_013669072.1:89372-91065 GCF_000517525.1 Limulus polyphemus
GCAACGTTGGTTATATTATTCCCATTAACATAAAGATGTAAACTAACCAATGGCTTACTGCTGAGGTCTGATGTGTATTTTCAACTTAGTATTAGTAATTTTTTCCCAGTTATTTCATGAGTTCTTTACAGGTTGAACATTATTAATTAAGTCAATATTGCTCATTCTACGAACCACACCTACTGTAGTAGAATAAAATCAAGTCGGTAATTTGAAGGTTTGATATCAGGTTGTTGTTGTTGTCTTTTCAGCTCAATACTTGAACAGTAAATGAGGACCCAAGTTTTGTGATCTTGCTGTTAATCATATTTTTTTTAATTAAATAACGAAAACGAATAGCAGATATACACCTGGTGGCCTTAGCACCCAGTCACCTGACTTGATACAAAATTGTCAACCAAGTAACAGCACAGCTGGACTGATAAATTCTAACAGACAAAGTCTCCTGTACCGGCACTAACGGTAATATAATCTGTTATGCTGTAGTACAAAATAAACATTGACGTCATTTATGTAGATGCAAGGTGACTCGGGACAACGAAGTAGATGAAACTCGTACTTAATGATTTAATCGAAATGCTGTTTATATAATCGCATTTTGATAGATATACATATTTGAAGAAAAAAAAACACATTTAATTTATAATTTTTGTTTGTATGTTTTGAATTAAGCACAACGCTACACAATGGGCTATCTGTGCTCTGCCCACCGCGGGTATCGAAACCCGGTTTTTAAGGTTGTAAGACGGCAGACCTGCCGCTGTGCCACTGGGGTGCTTGATTTATAATGAACACGCATATGCAACACTTTAAAACTTTGATCGGTCAACAAATGCTCTATAAGTTTGACACTAGGTGGCGCTAACAACATCCAACAGTGAAACTTCGTTAAATGCGAACGCACTTACGATGAAGTACTCCATCCGGGTTATCGAGACATCCGGCTTGGTGGATTATGGATTTCGCGCAAAGCTACACGAGGGCTATCTGCGCTAGCCGTCCCTAATTTAGCAGTGTAAGACTAGAGGAAAGGCAGCTAGTCATCACCACCCCCCGCCACCTCTTGGGCTACTCTTTTACCAACGAATAGTGGGATTGACCGTCACATTATAACGCCCCCACGGCTGAAAGAGGGAGCATGTTTGGTGTGACGGGGATTCGAACCCGCAAATTGCGAGTCGAGCGCCCTAACCACCTGGCCATGTCGGGCCTAAATTAATTCTTGCGTGTGTTTGTGATTTTTCCTATAGAAAAGCCACTTCGAGCTATCTGATGTGTCCACCGAGGGGAATCGAACCCCTGATTTTACCGTTGTAAATCCTATGATTTACAGCTGTCGGGGAACGAGACATCCGGATAATCGAATCAGCACTTTAGCTACAATGGACCCCCCACCCCACCCCCGCAATACCAATCGATAAAATAATAATTCAAATTCAATTCTCTAATATCTTATGTGTGCAAGCAAAAAACAGTCTATATATATATATATAGATATAATACCCAAACGTCTGTCTCTCGTGCTCTGTATCTTCCTAACGGTTAACTGTAGAATAAATTAAATCTCAAAATTCTTCTTTTCGAGAGCACGTAACAGGAAAATTATAATCTGAGAAGAAGAAAAAAAAAATGTTTTGTTTTTGAATTTCGCGCAAAGCTACACGAGGGCTATCTGCGCTAGCCGTCCCTAATT
>NW_013669072.1:91648-95391 GCF_000517525.1 Limulus polyphemus
ACCTGAAAACAAATATGAAAAACAAAAATTTTGTGTGTGTGGGGGGGGTACTTTACGAGAAAAAGGGGACTTTCTTAGGTCGACTGATCGAAAGAAATCTTTCGTAGATAGGCTGTTGTTGTTTGTAGTTAAGCACAAAGATACACAATGGGCTATCTGTGCTCTGCCCACAACGGGTATCGAAACCTGGTTTTTAGCGTTGTAAGACGGCGGACATACAGCTGCGCCCCCGTGGAGGGGAGGGGGCTTATTCTTTTAAAAAAAAATATGTAAAAAAATCGAACCGACGAATAATTACTTAATATATGTTTCACCCATCTTACAATAGCATCAGGGGGGCATGTTTGAATCACGTGTGGCCCATCTATCACTAGCATTGGGAGCACTTTGAATACATCAAACCTTGTTTTAGGGACGGAGCACTTCTAACGGCCACACAACCGAAGAAATATCAACTGTTACAGAAAATAAAGGGTAGTAAGCGAAACGTTCGTGTAGTAACCACCTGTTTCTCTTCTCTTACACGTGTGTGCGTCTGTTACAAAAGTGGCTAACGTCAGGTTGAAACCATCTCTAAACACCTGTATGTTTATATGTATCTGTATGTGTATATATATATATATATATGTGTGTGTGTGTGCGTGCGCATGTGTTGTGCCAAAAAATACACTTGTTAGTCTAGACGCGTTGATCTATACATAGAAACTGAACTGGAACACCTGAAACAATTTCTTGGCGTTTTTCCTTTTATTTGAACTCGCACCTGTGCAATATTAAACGTCCATACATTGTGGATTGTGATTAGTCTGTGCCTTTTCCTTCCTGTGCAATATTAAACGTCCATACATTGTGGATTGTGATTAGTCTGTACCTTTTCCTTGTTTGATATTTAATCATTTTCTTCGCATCCTTGTCCCACACGAATAGAAAATGGTTAAATTAAAACTATTTTCGTCTGTCCGTTGTTAAACTAAAACTACTTTCGTTTAATCCAACGAGTATGGTACACGATGACCAATGTCGTTGTTATCACGTGACGTCTGGCTTTGATTTCAACTTTAGTTTTTTTTTATTTGCAAAGCATTTCACTCAAACAATGCTTAATCTGCATGTAATTTCCTAAAAAAAAAAACATTACACTAAATACAATTACTATGGGCTTTCTCGGCTTATTTAAATCTAAAATACGCATTCAAAGTTCGTTCCAAACCGTATGCTTAAGACTTTGTGAACACGCATTCAGACGTTTCTGCATACACAGCTAAGTTTGTCTTCATAACAACTTTACATTTACTTTATTTTGCAACTGCTTAGCTCCGGTTATTTCCATTGACTGTTATAAACATCTTTTAGCAACTTTTTTCTTTACTACAGGTTTTATTCTTTATTTTCATGAGTTTCTTTGTTTCAACTCGTAAAACCCTGTCATACACTGATCGATCATAACTGTTTCATACTTTATACAATATTATAAATACCATTTACTATACATTATTGTTTACTTTACGTGTAGTTTTATTAAATAAAGTTACGTCTACGTGAGTTTGCTTGTCTGATCGCGTAAAATGTTTTCAAATAGACCAGGATTTATCGATCTAACTCATAATGCCTGCATGAAAGCGTAGCTTAAATTCCGTGCGTGAAAATGATAGAATAAGGAAAATTCAAGAGAAGGGCATGAAAAATACCGTAAATGTTTTGCGGCTCGCGGCTAGTTGTATATAATAATAATAATAATATTTATTTGCTGTAAAACGTTAGTGTTACATGTTAAAAATGTTCGACTATTTTACCAAATCTTTCCGAAAATGTTAACTAGTTACAAAAAAAATTTAAAAAAATGTACGATTCACTAGAATCACAGGTTTGATCTGGTCGTCTCAGATACCTAATAAATTTTGTTTGTTTATTTATTGAATTTCGCACAAAGCTACTTAAGATCCATTTGCTCTAGCCATCTCTAGTTTTGAAGTGTTGTTGTTTATTAGTTAAGCACAAAGCTGCACAATGGGCTATCTGTGCTCTGCCCACCATGGATATCGAAACTCGATGTCTAGCATTACAAGTCCGCAGACATGCCGCTGTGCAACTGGGGGGGCGTTTTGAAGCGATAGACTAGAAGGAAGGCAGCTATTCAACACCATCCATCGCCAACTTTTGAGACACTTTTTACCGACGAAAAATGAGATTGACCGTCACATTATAACGCCCTGAGGCTGAAAAGGTAAACATGTTCGGTTTCCATCCCACGACTAGCAGATTGCATTGCAAGTCTAATTTCCAAGTACAGACTACGCCAGTCCATTTAATAAATACATAAGCTACTCAACCTTTAAAAACTAAAGGTTAAGTTCAAACTAACTACTGTATTCACATTTGAATGGAATACAGGAATACAATTTGAAATTTGAAAATATCATATCTCGGTGTAATAAGTAATGGAAAAATATTAAACAGCGCTATAAATATTTGCTTGCTTGTTTGTAGTTATGCACAAAGCTACACAATGGGCTATCTGTGCTCTGCCCAACACGGGTATCGAAACCCGGTTTCTAGCGTTGTAAGTCCGCAGACATACCGCTGTGCCACTGGGGGGGGGGGCGTTATAAATATTAAAATAATTCAAATCCGAACCATATTTGGTAATAACGTTTAGGAATGTAACACTTTTATTCCTTTCAAGCGTTTAATGTGTCGCCACCGCCGGTTCGAATTTGAACTACAAAAAACGTACTTCGTCAAGGGTTACAAAAACTGAAACCTTTTAACAGAGCATCACTTTCGGAGCGTGAGCTCAGCAGGTTATATATACACCTATATAATTGTTCAATTACTATATATTATTGCAAAGATTTCAACAGCTGTTGGGAGAGCAACTATTGTCCAACAACGAATGTAAACTCAATAGACTATTTGAATAAAGACGAGCCAAAAAAAAGTCATATTTGCGCAGCCTTATTTATTTATTTGTCATCTGGTTTCTCTCCCAAAAACGAGAGCTTGGTACCTCGTTGCGTTCAAGTTTGTACAACTGCTTTAAACAATTTGTGTTGACACACTACTTAATTTTTGTATTTTCATACTGACAACATATCCGTGGTTGTTGTTGTTGTCGTGTTTGGTGCAAAGATACAAAAGAGCCACCCGCTTATAGTCGTTCCTAATTTTGAATTTGACAGACTAAGACCCACCGCGAACTCTTAGGCTACCCTTATCTGACCAAACAGTGGCCCACCCATGGACCCAAAATGCGGAATTTGTTTTTACAACAACGGGTCTTGAACCGTGGATCCCTGGACGTATATAGTCGGGGCAGGCTAATCACTAAGCCTGCTGGACTCTTGATCAATGTCTGCTTAGCTTTGCGAAGAAAATTAGAATCTATACGTATATCCCCAACGTGAAAACTTGTAAAATAAAACTTGTTCTGACATTAGAAGCTCTATTTTTTTCATACAGAAAAATCAGTAAACTTTTACGAATCAGAGCAAACTTATGCACCGATCTTCCTCGTTTTGTTATTTCAAATGGAAGATTGCAGTATCTTTTCTATATGGCACGAGCTATATGGCACGAGAGGAAGAAGCGACATCTTTCAACTTATCTTGCAGATAAACTAATGTAAATGTTTTATACTTTTTCGTTAAAATATTTGTTGATGATGTTATTGCATGCCTTATTTAAGTGATCTGTGTATTTCCTGGAGCTTTTCTGTATTTACAAAATAAACAGCAGTTGTTATA